>NC_091283.1:472939512-473239512 GCF_032444005.1 Ranitomeya imitator
AGGAAAATCTTGACATGTGCACATAGCCTTACAGTAAACAAACTAACAATGAGAGACTGGTACAGAGGGAATAGGACCCTGCCCTTGCGGGCTTACATTCTACAGGATTATGGGGAAGGAGACAGTAGGTCGAGGGTTGCAGTAGCTCCAATGGTGTTGAGGTGGCCGTGTGGTCATTACAGGCTGTAAGCTTCCTTGAAGAGGTGGGTTTTCAGGTGTCTTTTGAAGGATCCAAATGTGGTGGATTACTGGACGCGTTGGGGCACAGAATTCCAGAGGATGGGGAATATTCGGGCGATTGGGTGAGGAGCGAATAAGCGTGGAGGAGAGAAGGAGGTCTTGGGAGGACCGGAGATTACGTGAGGGAAGATATTGAGAGATTAGTGTGGAAATATACTGAGGAGAAAGGTTATGGATGGCTTTGTAGGTCAGTGTTAGTAGTTTAAACTGGATACGCAGGGAAATTGGGAGCCAGTGAAGGGATTTGCAAAGAGGGGAAGCAGGAGTGTAGTGAGGAGAGAGATTAATTAGTCGGGCAGCAGAGTTAAGGATGGACTGGAGGGGTGCGAGAGTGTTAGAAGGTAGGCCACAGAGGAGGATGTTGCAGTAGTCGAGGCGGGAGATGATTAGGGCATGCACGAGCATTTTGGTAGAGTGAGGGTTAAGGAAAGGACGGATTCTGGAGATATTTTTGAGTTGGAGGAGACAGGAGGTGGCGAGAGCTTGGATGTGCGGTTTGAAGGACAGGGCAGAGTCAAGGGTTACTCCGAGGCAGCGGATTTTGGGGACAGGGGAAAGTGTGATTTCATTTATTTTTATAGATAGATCAGGTAGGGAAGATATGCGTGATGGAGGAAAGATAATTAGTTCAGATTTGTCCACATTGAGCTTGAGGAAGCGAGAGGAGAAGAAGGAAGATATGGCCGATAGACATTCTGGGATTCTGGAGTGCAGAGAGGTGACATCTGGGCCAGAGAGGTAGATCTGAGTGTCATCAGCATAAAGGTGGTACTGGAAGCCATAGGACCTCATGAGTTGTCCCAGGCCGAGTGTATAGATTGAGAAGAGTAAAGGTCCTAGGACAGATCCTTGAGGGACACCAACAGAAAGGGGGCGAGATGAAGAGGTAGTATGAGAGTAGGAAACGCTAAATGTGCGGTTGGAAAGGTATGAGGAGATCCAAGATAGGGCGAGGTCTTTGACACCAAAGGAGGAGAGGATCTGTAGTAGGAGGCAGTGGTCAACTGTGTCAAAGGCAGAGGACAGGTCTAAGAGGAGGAGTATAGAGAATTGTCTGTTAGCTTTGGCTGTAAGTAAGTCGTTAGTAAGTTTGGTCAGGGCAGTCTCAGTGGAATGGTGGGGACGGAAGCCAGATTGTAGGTTGTCAAAGAGAGAGTTAGATGCAAAGTGAGAGGAAAGTTCAGCATGGACGTGCTGCTCAAGGAGTTTGGGAGCAAAGATATGGGGCAGTTGCTGGACATAGCAGTTGGATCGAGGGTTGGCTTTTTTGAGGATAGGTGTGATTGTGGCATGTTTGAAAGCAGAGGGGAAGATACCAGAAGTTAGTGATTAGGTTGAATAGATGGGTAAGGGATGGGATTAGTGTGGTGGTGAGGTTGGGGAGGAGGTGGGATGGGATGGGGTCAAGCGCACAAGGGGTAAGGTGTGATTTGGAGAGAAGATGAGCAAGCTGTCCTTCGGTGATTTTGGAGAGGGAAGTTATGGGGTTAGGGCATTGGTCTGGAATGCAAATGAATACACTATATGTATCCCAAGGACAAGAACTTGTAGAGAAAAATCCTCCTCAAGGAGTTAAATGGGTTTTGTTTTGATTATTTCACCACAGAGAGCAGCGAAGAACAAGATGAGGAAGAAGCGTCTGTGTTCAAGAGGAAGAAGCGGGAGACCCTCAACCCCATGGTGCAGAAGGTAGTGGGGGACCCTTGTAACAAATATGATTTTTAAAGTGGAGAACCCCTTTAAATATGAGTGTTAGGGAAATGTTCTAATAACTTCTGTGCTGAATACCTTGATGAGGACGAACGTCCTAATAGTCAGGGGTGTCAAACTGCATTCCTCGAGGGCCGCAAACCATGCATGTTTTCAAGATTTCCTTAGCATTGCACAAGGTGCTGCAATCATTATGTGTGTAGGTGATTAAATTATCACCTGTGCAGTACAAGGAAATCCTGAAAACATGACCTGTTTGCAGCCCTCGAGGAATGCAGTTTGACACCCCTGCTAATAGTCCAACTGTAGATCTGCCACATCATGGTGCAAGACACAGTGAGAAGACGAGCCTAGAAAGCCGACATTATCACAAGGGTTGCTGATTTAGCAGTTCCCTGTTCTCCAGTGGTAATTACATTTCTTCTCTTTTTTTTTCAGACTAAACAAAGGGTGAAGGAGGCAGAGTATAAAGTGAGCAGCAGCGATGAGGAGGAAAAGCCGTCCAGCTCCATAAGTGTGTCTTATAAATCTACACGGTCAGCGGTGAGAGGATCCTTATACCTATCCGAAGTCTGTTCTTTCCTGATATTTACTTCCGGCCATCACCGGAGCCTGATAACAGCTGATCGCTGGGGGTGATCGGTAGAGCACAATTATCAAACTAGTGGAGAATTTTAGGTTCCTGCAGTTGCCACTAGGGGGAGTTTAGCAGCTTTCGTGTATTTACATTTAAAGGGTACATGTCAGCCAATTTTTCCATATAGAAGTATTGCTATGCCTGTATAGGAACTGGTCCTGCAATGAAAATGATGCCTTTTTATGTATATAGGAAAGATATATATCGGTATCGATATATACTTTTTATGTAGATCTCTGATGTACTAGTCACAAGAAATGTAGCATATCCATTGGCAAACCAGAATGGAATTGTACTAGGGACACTTACATTCTGCACTAGCCTTGGTGTACTTCCAGTGTATAAATCTGTCCAGGAGCTCCCCCTAGTGGTGGTGGGAGGATGCTAAAATTGTATAATTTTTAAAGGAGTTGCCCATGATGAGAAAAAAATGGCTGATTTCTGTCAGGGACAGAGCCACCCGTGACCATGGGTTGTGTCTGATATCGAATCTCAGCCCCATGGCAATAAATGGAGCTGAACTGCAATACCAAGTACAACCCATGGTTGTGAAAGAAATAAAGCAGCCATGTTTTTCTAATCCTGCATCACCCTTTTTGATTGTGAAAGGAAGCAGATAATGTAGTGTATTAATTTCATTAAACTTTTATCCATGGCTTTTCAGAAACCTGTAGGTCCAGATGACATGGGAGCAACAGCCACGTATGAGCTGGACACCGAGAAAGACAAAGATGCGCAGGCAATATTTGAAAGGAGCCAAAAAGTGCAGGAGGTAAGTAGAAACGCCACGTGAAAGTTGGCCAAGACCGGGTAAGATATGTGGGAGACCAAAAACAATTGCTCACAATTATAAATAATGATCCCTTCACAATATAATTATAGACCTACAGCGGCCACGAAGAAGCTTCACGGTCAAAAATCAGATATATAACAGCAGAACACAAGCGATTAAAATCAATACTTATGGTGGAACATAGATACAGAAAACAAGAAGAGCCATATTTCCCCAATGATAACCATATATACCCAATATTGGTTTGGGTGTCACACTGTATGTGATGAGGGTCTCGTAGGTATAAATAAATACAAGATCCAAGATGGTAGAAAAATACCTATATAATCAACCGTATCTATATTGCGTATAATATAAAGAGCCTATTTAATTATACGGTATCATAAAAAAGTTAAATAATGAGGCTGAATATACTCATTTTCCTGTTGGTTATCATCATATATATGGTCACATAGGTAAACTGAAAAAATGATGTACTCCGTTATATCTAAGGTATATGGCCAATTGAATCTCCGTTAACTGTGGCCATGGCGGGGAAATATGTATAATGCTAGACACCTCGACGTGTGTTTCTCCGCCACCTGCAGTTTTTCCTCCTGACAATCGTGAGTAGAGACATTAGGAATATAAAGATTGTCTCAGAGTAGTCCCTATACCACCACGTGTACACTTTGCAAAGCAACAAATGAATGGCGAGCCATGGATGCACCGCCACCTCTACACTTCCAGCAGTGTGCAAAGGCCGCCCCCTTCTGTAGATAGATATAGCATCTTAAATGGTCACTTTTATGTCTATAAACTTAGTTTCAGCGGATGATCAATGCAATGGCTAACAAAGTTGTGATTTCATTTATTCAAGATGCTGTTTTCAGCCCCTCAAAAGTTATTCAAAAGTGCAATCCATCAGGTGTCTCCTTTTTAACTTGCTGTTCTTCATATGTTGTCAAGTGATGTCTAGAAGTAAAGACCCCAAGGTGGATTATAGGAAGTGGGGGGGGGGGGTATTTGTCTCTGCTCCTGCTCTCCTGTCTGTCATACTGCATACATGTGTAAGAGGCAGGCTTTCAGCCATTGGACAGTAGGATGAACATTGCTGGGAAGTAAGGGGAAAAGAAGTTCCAGCACCTATTGTCCTGGCAGAATGTTGAAGCAAAGCTTCCCACTCAGAAATAGTGGATGGCAGGGTACAGAACATGAGCACCTGGACATTTTAGACTGGTATGTCCATCATCAGCTGTTTTACATTGCTGTTGGGGTTAAAGGAATAAACACTCCTAGGCTATGGTCACATGTTGCTTTTTTGCTCCTTTTTTCTGCAGACAAAACGTGATCTCTTGGCAGAAAAACAGCTGCAGACAAAAGCAGGTTTTGCTGTTTTTTTTTGCTGCATTTTTTAGGATCCCAAAGTTCAGTTTTGCTTCCACCATACAAGCATGAACAATGCAAGGTTTTAGGCCACCAGTGCAAATCCTATGTCAAACCATAAACATTTTTTATTTTTTTTTTTAAAGGGCAAACTGATCAAATTATTTAGCCGAAAAAGATTTTTATGTCTGAAAAAAAATTGCAAATGTAAAAACAGCAGGGGGAAGTTGAATTGGTCAGGCATAGTTTACCCAAGGGTGCTTCCGTATTGCCTTTTGCACCCGTCCAGTTGTCCTGTTGAGGCTCTCCGAAGCCCCAAACAACGGGATTCGGACATATGCGCCGATGGGGTCATGGACTGTGTCTTACCATGCACTGTCCTCCCTCCCCCACTGCATCTAGTTCACTCTCTGACTTTGAACCAGTTACAGAAGAAGAAGTAAGCAGGCTCCTTGCATCTTCTCGCCCGACCACTTGCACCAGTGACCCCATTCCGTCACATTTCCTCCAGTCCCTTTCCCCGGCTGTCACCTCTCACCTAACAAAAATATTCAACCTTTCCCTCACTTCCGGTATTTTTCCCTCCTCATTTAAGCATGCCATCATACATCCATTACTTAAAAAACCATCCCTCGACCAAAACTGTGCCGCTAATTATAGACCTGTCTCTAATCTTCCCTTCATCTCTAAACTCCTCGAACGCCTGGTCCACTCCCGTCTTACCCGCTATCTCTCAGATAACTCTCTTCTCGACCCTCTTCAATCTGGTTTCCGCTCTTTACACTCTACTGAAACTGCCCTCACTAAAGTCTCTAATGACCTACTAACAGCTAAATCTAATGGTCACTACTCCATGCTAATTCTCTTGGATCTCTCTGCAGCATTCGATACTGTGGATCATCAGCTCCTCCTCACTATGCTCCGCTCCATCGGCCTCAAGGACACCGTTCTCTCCTGGTTCTCCTCCTATCTCTCTGACCGATCCTTCACTGTATGTTTCGCTGGTTCCTCCTCCTCTCACCTTCCCCTTACTGTTGGGGTTCCTCAAGGATCAGTCCTAGGCCCCCTCCTCTTCTCTTTGTATACTGCCCCTATTGGACAAACAATCAGTAGATTTGGCTTCCAGTACCATCTCTATGCTGACGACACCCAACTATACACTTCTTCTCCTGATCTCACGCCTGCCTTATTAGAAAACACCAGTGATTGTCTTACCGCTGTCTCTAGCATCATGTCCTCCCTCTATCTGAAACTAAACCTGTCAAAAACTGAACTCCTCGTGTTTTCTCCCTCTACTAACCTACCTTTGCCTGACATTGCCATCTCCGTTTGCGGTTCCACCATTACTCCAAAGCAACATGCCCGCTGCCTTGGGGTCATCCTTGATTCTGACCTTTCATTCACCCCCCACATCCGATCACTGGCTCGCTCTTCTTACCTGCATCTCAAAAACATTTCTAGAATTCGCCCTTTTCTTACTTTCGACTCTGCAAAAACTCTTACTGTTTCACTTATTCATTCTCGTCTGGACTATTGTAACTCTCTACTAATCGGCCTCCCTCTTACCAAACTCTCCCCGCTCCAATCTGTCCTGAATGCTGCTGCCAGGATCATATTCCTCACCAACCGTTACACCGATGCCTCTACCTTGTGCCAGTCATTACACTGGTTACCCATCCACTCAAGAATCCAGTACAAAACTACTACCCTCATCCACAAAGCACTCCATGGCTCAGCACCACCCTACATCTCCTCTCTGGTCTCAGTCTACCACCCTACCCGTGCCCTTCGCTCCGCTGATGACCTCAGGTTAGCATCCTCAATAATCAGAACCTCCCACTCCCGTCTCCAAGACTTTACACGTGCTGCGCCGATTCTTTGGAATGCACTACCTAGGATAATACGATTAATCCCCAATCCCCACAGTTTTAAGCGTGCCCTAAAAACTCATTTGTTCAGACTGGCCTACCGCCTCAATGCATTAACCTAACGATCCCTGTGTGGCCTATATTAAAAAAAAAAAAAAAAAAAATTAATTAACTGGTTCATGCAGCTTTACATGAACACCCAAGCCTTACACTATGGCTGGTCCGAATAACTATAGCAATTGTTACCATCCACCTCTCGTGTCTCCCCTTTTCCTCATAGTTTGTAAGCTTACGAGCAGGGCCCTCACTCCTCTTGGTATCTGTTTTGAACTGTATTTCTGTTATGCTGTAATGTCTATTGTATGTACAAGTCCCCTCTATAATTTGTAAAGCGCTGCGGAATATGTTGGCGCTATATAAATAAAAATTATTATTATTATTATTATTGAGTGTCCCCCTTTAGTAGGCGTACAGGCCCGAAAATGATGCACGTCAGATTGCACGTTCTCTCTGCCGGCACCATTACAGTCTATGGCCCTTCGGCGCATACGTCACCATCCTGTTTTGCTGGGTGTTCAGACGTAAGCTCCGACAGGGCAAATAGACAGCCCAAAAACCTCAATGTGAACGCACCCTAAGACATTGGCAGTGCGTTGAGTTGGTCATATTCTGGCTTTCTTGATTATGACATTGCTGCCTCTCTACTTTCCTCCCAGACTCCAGGATGTGAATATAGAGATACAAAACGTCTCCATTTAGCCTTATTGTTACCCTATATTATGTGAAAACATTTGCTTATTAAGATGTATCTATTCAGTCTACATTTTGTCAGTTTGATCACCACGTACCCCATGAACTATGACATTTTTTGTATTTTTTGTTCCTCACTTAGGAACTGAAGGGTAAGGAAGATGATAAGATCTACCGTGGTCTGCACAATTACCAGAAATTCATTAAACCTAAAGACACATCCTTGGGGAATGCATCTTCCGGCATGGTCAGGTATTGATGTTCGTGATGTTTATCAGCGTGCTAAGCCATATGACTAAAGTACAGAGGCAGTTTTCGTTTCTCTCACTTGTCAAAAGTCTATTCAAGGGGTTTTCTAGGTTATGCTTAAAATAGGCCATAATAATTAGATCCATTGTTACAGCATTTTTTTATGGAATTGTAGCAACCAAAAACACCGTAATTTTTGGCATTCTTGAATTTTTCCCATTTACAGTGTTTATCTTTCAGGTTAATTATTTTCATATTTTGATCGGACTTTTCTGAACGTGGCAATACCAAATATGTGTATTTTTTAAATTTCTTTATCGCCTCTCATTGGGGGACACAGGAACCATGGGTGTATGCTGCTGCCACTAGGAGGCTGACACTATGCAAATAAAAAAGTTAGCTCCTCCTCTGCAGTGTACACCCCACCGACTGGCATTATACGCTTCAGTTTAGCTTAGTGTCAGTAGGAGGTGGACACGGGTCTTTCATTAGACCCTTATCTACCTCAATGTGCGCCGTTTCTTTTCAGGTTTTCCGGAGGGATACAGGGTGAACAGTCACACCTGTAGTCCCACCATGCGGACTATGAGTACGGTGTGTACTGCCACCCCGTATCCTCATAGATCCCTCAGCAGGACCAAGATCCTAGCACACAAGCGTGCTCAGAAGTCCGGTCCTGCATCCGTCCCCCACCCACTCGCCCACCAGAGCCTGTCGGTTGCGGAGACGAGGACGTCCATCAGCTCCCTGGACGTCTCATACCTTGCAGGTTAGTACCGACGTGGGATGTTTGAGGTGAGTATTTTCCCTTCTAGATCCACAAACGGGGGTGCCTTATTTCACATCTTACCTGCAAGGCAGAGGTAAAGCTTTTTCCCTTGACGAGCATTGGGTCCCTTCGGATCTCTTTCAGCCGCCGCACGGCGCGGCTGCCTTTTCTGACTACGTGACAGCGCTGTTCCGGCCGCTCTAACAGCGGCCACTTTGCACCAATGCGGCCCTCTCTGGCCGCCGCACCGCTTCCCTGGCGGCGGCCGCCCTGTCCCCTGTTCCGGCGCGACTGCAGACGGGCAAAACCAGGGACTCCTTTACAACTACCGTGCCGCTTCTTCTATGTGTCCGCGCTGTTCCGGCCGCTCTATCAGCGACCACCTTGCTCCAGCGCGGCCTTCTCTGGCCGCCGCACCGCCTGCGGCTGCCCGGCTCCGGCCGCTGTATGCGGCGCTTCACTCTTTTCTTCAGTGCGGCAGCTTTGCCAAGCCGCCGCATCGCTTCGGGTCCCTGCAGCTGTGCTCCTCCTGCCGCGGTCTGCGGCCGTTCATCCTGTCACCTTCGGTGGCGCTGCTCCGGCTGCGGTGTGCGGCCGCTCAGCTGCCGGCCGCTTACATACTCCGCGACCTGTAAGGCTCCCTCTCCGGTCACCTATCTAATTTAGGCCCCGGCTTCTGCCCAGGCCTACTTCCGGTGCCGGACTCCGCCCCCTTTCTTCTCTCATCGGGCGGGCTTTTCTCCCGCCCGACATTTTCACTACGGCCCGCCTTCTCTCCGCCCACCGGCGCCATCTTGGGACTCCTTTTACATGCACGAGTCCTCTCTTCTCTGGAGCCCATACCGCGGTCACATCCGCAGTTCGGTCCAATTTGCAGCAGGAGCCCTCCTGCCTACAGGACTTCTTCTTACCGGAGGCCGATCATCAAGCCGAGCAGCGTCCTCCGGATTCCGTTTTTCATCTACTGTGAGTAGCTCTGCACTGCAGACCGTCACTCCCCTCTGAACCCCCCCCCCCCGTCCCCTAACCACTCGAGCAAAAGGGGGCCACTCTCGTCTTCCTACTCCTGCAGCAACCCGATTGTGTCCACCGCCCTGGATCCCCCGGCTGCTCCGCTCGAGAGCGACGCCCTGGCTGGGTTTTTCCTCTGTCACAATCGGTGGCGGATCTGACACGGGTGTCTCACACTCTGGTGTCCGTGCTGGACCGATTTACCCCTGCAGACCCCCGCAGTAGCCAGCGGGTCGCAGGAAGCTCCGTCCGAGCCCTCCATTATAGGCCGCAAAAGGTCCAGACAGGAACGCCGGTCTGAGTCCTCTTCACGCTCCATCTCACCACACGGTCCTTCTCTGCGGTCGACCTCCCCCCGGCCTCCTCTCCTGAGTCAGGCGAGGCGTTCTCCGATGCGCCCTCAGAGGATACTTCGGAGCTGTATTCTAACCAAATCGCTACCATGAGGGATATGGTTCAGAATCTCATTGGAGCAATAAATCAAACCTGTGGCATCAAGGAGTCCGCTATGGAACCCGCAGATCAGGCGGTTTACTTCAGACGGGCTAAACCACCTTCCAAGTTCTTCTCTCCTCACCCGGAGTTCGAGGTGATTATGACCAGAGAAAGGGAGAACCCGACCAGACGCTTTCAGAGAGGAAAGCGACTTGGCGTTTTGTACCCCCCTTTTCCCCGGAGCTCACCACTAATCGGACGGTTTCCCCTTCGGTGGATCCTCCGGTTTACAGACTGTCCACCAGCACAGTCGTTCCACTGTCCAGCGGAGCATCTCTGAAGGATTCTAACGATAGTCATAGAATCTTTCGCGAAGTCAGCATTTGAAGCGGCCTCAGCTAGTCTTTGCCCGGCTTTTGCTTCCACTTGGGTTTCAAAATCCACATCCAAGTGGGCCAAACAACTCCGTCAGGGCATTCTGGACGGGGCTCCACCCGGACAGCTGGCGGAACTTGCCAATCAGATTTCTCACGCAGGTGAATATCTGGTCTCCGCCTCCCTGGATGCCGCGTCTTGTGCGGCTCAGGCATCCAGCAACGCGGTTGCCATCCGCCGGACCGTTTTGGCTTAAGGCCTGGCAGGCGGATTTGTCTTCTAAAAAGTCCCTTAGCAGCCTGCCTTTTCAGGGGTCTCGTTTCTTTGGTTCTAAGCTCGACCAAATCATCAAGAACGTCACCGGGGGGCACAAGTTCTGTTTTTCCCCAGGCCAAACCTCGTCGTCCTCCCCCTAGACGACAGAGGTCACAGGCACGTCAGGAGAGGACAGTATCCTTTAGGCCCACTCCTTCCTGGTGTCCTCGCTACTCCCAGGGTAGATCCTCCAGACCCGGGACTGGAAGGTCCACCTCGGCATGACTCTCGGCAAGACCCCAACCCACCTCCCAGGCTGGGCGGCCGTCTCCTCTTCTTCAGGGACGTCTGGATCTCCTCAGTGGGTCAGGGAAGTTGTATCCTTGGGATACAAGATAGAGTTCGTTTCACTTCCCCGGGATCGCTTCTTCGAATCCCGACCTCCAAGAGACTCCGCTCTAGTTCCGGGCTTCTTCGCACCCATCGCTTCTCTCCTCAAAGCCGGGGTAATCGTTCCCGTTCCAGAAAAAGAACGGTTCACAGGTTTCTATTCAAACCTTTTTTTGTGGTACCCAAAAAAAAACAAAAAAAACGGCAAGGTGCGTCCCATTCTGGATCTCAAACTACTGAACAGGAGAGTTCGTCTGAAGCTCTTCAGGATGGAATCCCTTCATTCAGTAATTGCTTCCATGGAGGCTCAGGAATTTCTGTGTCCCATAGATATTCACGACACCTACCTCCATGTCCCGATATTCCCGGGACATCACCGACTCCTGCGCTTTGCGGTGCTCCAGGACCACTTTCAGTTCGTCGCCCTGCCGTTCAATCTTGCAACCGCTCCAAGAGTTTTCACGAAGATCATGGCAGCGCTGATGGTTTTCTTGGGGTCAGAGGCCTGGTTCTGTTTCCATACCTCGACGACATCCTCATCAAGGCTCCATCCTTTTCTCACGAGAGCCTATCCATCGTTCTCGACACACCTAGCCCGTTTCGGGTGACTGGTCAACCGATTGAAGTCCTGCCTTATTCCTTATCAGCGCATCATCTTTCTGGGCATGCTCTTCGACACTCGTCAGACCAAAGTCTTTCTTCCCGAAGACAAGAGATCCATCCTTCGTTGGGACATACGCTTGCTCCAGGGTCATCGGCCTCCCTCCTCCCGTCCAGCCATGAAGGTTATGGGGAGGATGGTAGTGACATTGGAAGCGACTCCCTTCGCCCAATTCATTCACGATTCCTTCAGCAAGTCATTCTGTCTCAGTGGGACAGGTCGGTCTTCTCCCTGGATCGTCCTATCCGACACTCTCTCCGGGTCAAGCGGTCTCTCAAGTGGTGCCCGACGTCACCCCTCATCTCCCAGGGCAGGTTCTTCCTTGCAGTTCACTGGCAGGTGGTGACAACGGACGCCTGCCTGCTCGGCTGGGGTGCGGTATTTCGCCACCTGACTGTTCAGGGCCATTGGTCGGCGCAGGAGTCATCTGTACCGATCAATCTCCTCGGGATTCGGGCCATTTTTCTGTCCCTCCGTTTCTGGGAAAGGATTCTCAGGGGGACTCTGAGCTCCTTGGCCCTGGCCGGGGTATCCAGGATCCTCCTCTGGGCAGAAGCAACAGTTCCGGTGATATCCGTGGTGCATATCCCCGGCGTGGACAATTGGGCCGCCGACTTCCTCAGCCGCGAGGGCCTCGCGGCAGGAGAATGGTCTTTGCACCACGTAGTCTTCCATCAGATTTGTCTTCGATGGGGGACTCCAGATGTGGCCCTCACGGTCTCTCCTACGAACAGGAAGGTCCCTCAGTTCGTCTCCAGGTCTCGCGTTCCTCTTGCAGTGGGCGTCTACGATCTGGCCTTTCCTTGGTCACAGTTCGGGCCTCCCTACCTGTTCCCACACCTTTCATTACTTCCCAAACTGTTGAAGCAGATCATAGCGGAAGAGATGCCGGTCATTCTGATCGCCCCGGATTGGCCCAGGAGAGCTTGGTTCGCGGAGCTCGTCAATCTTCATGCGGACGCTCCCTGGCGCCTTCCAGACAGGCCCGATCTGCTGTCTCAGGGGCCGATCTGCCACCCGAGTTCTCGGTCGCTCAGTTTAGCAGCGTGGCTGTTGAGAGCACAGTTCTAAGAGTGTCCAGCCTTCCAGACCGGGTGATTCACACCATGATTCAGGCTCGGAAGTCTTCGTCTTCCAGGTTCTACTATCGTACCTGGAAAGCTTACTTCCGTTGGTGCGAGTCCAACCGCATTTCTTCTATGTCCTTTTCCCTGCCTTCCATTTTGGCCTTCCTTCAGGCAGGACTGGATTCGGGCCTGGCTCTTAGCTTCCTGAAGGGCCAGGTCTCTGCGTTTTCCATCCTTTTTCAGGTCTTTAGCTTCCCGACCACAGGTTAAGATCTTCCTTCAGGAGTGGCCCACGCTGTCCCTCCGTACAGGGCCCCTGTGGATTCATGGGATTTAAACCTGGTACTGGACGTTCTGAGGGTTTCTCCCTTTGAGCCCCTCAGGGAGATTCCTCTGTCAGTCCTTTCTTGGAAGGTGGCCTTTCTTGTGGCCATCACTTCTATCCGCCGAGTTGACGGCCCTGTCTTGCCGTCCTCCGTTCTTGGTCATCCACCAGGACAAGGTGGTCCTCAGGCCTTCGCCTTTCCTTCCTAAGGTGGTTTTCCACCTTCCACCTCAATAAGGACATCGTTCTACCTTTCTTTTGTCCAGCTCCCACTCATCTTCGGGAGCGATCGTTGAACAAGCTGGACCTTGCCAGGGCAGTGAGGATCTACCTGGATAGAACGTCCACTTTCCGGAAGACTGATTCTCTTTTCGTCATTCCTGATGGCCCGCGCAGAGGCCACCTGGCTTCTAAGGCGACTGTTGCTCGCTGGATCAGAACGGCAATTCGGGAGGCTTACCGGGTCAAGAACAGAGTGCTCCCTCCTGGGATCAAGGCTCACTCTACCCGGGCAGTTGGCGCCTCCTGGGTTTGCACCACAGGGCTTCCGCCCTACAGCTTTGCAAAGCGGCAACTTGGTCTTCCATCCACACGTTCGCCAAATTTTACGAGGTCCATACCTACGCTTCGGCGGACGCCAGCCTTGGCAGAAGGATCTTGCAGGCGGCAGTGGTGAGTCTTCTGACCTGATGGAAGTCTGTTTTCCCGCCCTAGGGACTGCTTTGGGACGTCCCATGGTTCCTGTGTCCCCCAATGAGAGGCGATAAAGAAAACAGGATTTTTGGTTGCTTACCGTAAAATCTGTTTCTTGGAGCCTCCATTGGGGGACACAGCTCCCTCCCAATGTTTCTCAGTTTCTGTTGTTCTAGGTCCTATGACTGTTCTCACGTTTACAGTTCTCAAATTTGTGGTTATGATTTTTCAACCTTGTGGTTTATTTCCTACTGCTTTCTCACTAACTGAAGCGTATAATGCCAGTCGGTGGGGTGTACACTGCAGAGGAGGAGCTAACTTTTTTATTTGCATACTGTCAGCCTCCTAGTGGCAGCAGCATACACCCATGGTTCCTGTGTCCCCCAATGGAGGCTCCAAGAAACAGATTTTACGGTAAGCAACCAAAAATCCTGTTATCTTTATTTTCACTGGGAGGAAAGGGGGGTGATTTGAACCTTTTTTTTTTTTTTTATAATTTTGTTAAAACTATTTTTTTTTTTTTTTTTTTACTGATTTTTGTTATCGCCCACTTGAAGATTCGATTGCTTGTGCTGTATGCAGCTATTCCTCAACATTGCTGCATATAGCAGAAATCAAAGTCTTCCATAATGACAGTGACGGGGGTCATCAGCCACAACCCATCTGCGACCCGCGATCACCTCACGGGTGCGCTTGTCGGCCCAAGTTAATTGCCGGTGTCAGAGATTGACAGTGGCATTTAATAGGTTAAGAATAGCGGTCCATCGTCTGCTGGGTATGGGGTAGGCTCGCTGAGTGAGCCTGCTCCATACACCCGCTTCTGACTTTCGTACGGTGCATGTTGTGAAATGTTTATAGGGTTTTTCTCAAAATCAATAATGGATAAAATTCTACAGTTGTAAAAAAATTTCAATTTAAACTCCTTAATCCCATATGACGTACTATCCCGTCCAGGTGACCTGGGACTTAATTCCCAGTGACGGGATAGTACGTCATATGCGATCGGCCGCGCTCACGGGGGGAGCGCGGCCGATCGCGGCCGGGTGTCAGCTGCCTATCGCAGCTGACATCCGGCACTATGTGCCAGGAGCGGTCACGGACCGCTCCCGGCACATTAACCCCCGGCACACCGCGATCAAACATGATCGCGATGTGCCGGCGGTGCAGGGAAGCATCGCGCAGGGAGGGGGCTCCCTGCGGGCTTCCCTGAGACGATCGGTACACGGTGATGTACTCACCGTGTACCGAGCGTCTTCTCCCTGCAGTCCCCGGATCCAAAATGGCCGCCGGGCTGCATCCGGGTCGTGCAGGGAGCACTTCCAGGTCAGGATCAGGCTGCAGCTGCAGCTCTAATCCTGCCCGGCTGTATGTCAGATCACCGATCTGATAGAGTGCTGTGCACACTGTCAGATCGGTGATCTGTGATGTCCCCCCCTGGGACAAAGTGAAAAAGTAAAAAAAAAAATTACACACGTGTAAAAAAAAAAAAAAAAAATTCCTAAATAAAGAAGAAAAAAAAAATATATTATTCCCATAAATACATTTCTTTATCTAAAACAAAAAAACAATAAAAGTACACATATTTAGTATCGCCGCGTCTGTAACGACCCGACCTATAAAACTGGCCCACTAGTTAACCCCTTCAGTGAACACCGTAAGAAAAAAAAAAAAAACGGGCCAAAAAACAACACTTTATTATCATAACGCTGAACAAAAAGTGGAATAACACGCGATCAAAAAGACGGATATAAATAACCATGGTACCTCTGAAAACGTCATCTTGTCCCGCAAAAAACGAGCCGCCATATAGCATCATAACCAAAAAAATAAAAAAGTTATAGTCCTCAGAATAAAGCGATGCCAAAATAATTATTTTTTCTATAAAATAGCTTTTATCGTATAAAAGCGCCAAAACATAAAAAAAAAAATGATATAAATGAGGTATCGCTGTAATCGTACTGACCCGAAGAATAAAACTGCTTCATCAATTTTACCAAACGCGGAACGGTATAAACGCCTCCCCCAAAAGAAATTCATGAATAGTTGGTTTTTGGTCATTCTGCCTCACAAAAAATCGGAATAAAAAGCGATCAAAAACTGTCACGTGTCCGAAAATGTAACCGATAAAATGTCAACTCGTCCCGCAAAAAACAAGACCTCACATGACTCTGTGGACCAAAATATGGAAAAATTATAGGTCTCAAAATGTGGAGACGCAAAAACGTTTTTGCTATAAAAAGCGTCTTTTAGTGTGTGACGGCTGCCAATCATGAAAATCTGATATAAAAAACGCTATAAAAGTAAATCAAACCCCCCTTCATCACCCCCTTAGTTAGGCTAAGTTCACATTGCGTTAATGGGTTAACGCTAACGGACAGCGTTGCATGGCGAAAATGTCACAATTAACGCCGTGCAACGGGTCCGTTAGCACACCCATTGACAGCAATGTGATTTTCGGGTGTAGCGCATCGCTAGAGCGTGCCATTTTCGGCTCGCGCTATCAAGGTGCCGTTCTTTTGTGGCGCGCCTCGGACGCTGCTTGCAGCGTCCGCGGCGCGCCCGAGGTCCGATCCCCGATCTTCCAGAGCGGGGACGTTAATGCGACCACTAAACACGACACCTAAAAAGACATTGCGTTAGCGCAATCCGCTAGCGCTAAACGGATTTCCCTAACGCAATGTGAACCTAGCCTTAGGGAAAAATAATAAAATTAAAAAAAATGTATTTCCATTTTCCCATTAGGGTTAGGGCTAGGGTTAGGGTTTGGATTACATTTACGGTTGGGATTAGGGTTGGGATTAGAATTAGGGGTGTGTCAGGTTTAGGTGTGTGGTTAGGGTTACAGTTGGGATTAGGGTTAGGGGTGCGTTTGGATTAGGGTTTCATTTATAATTGGGGGGTTTCCTCTGTTTAGACACATCAGGGGCTCTCCAAACGCGACATGGCGTCCGATCTCAATTCCAGCCAATTCTGCATTGAAAAAGTAAAACAGTGCTCCTTCACTTCCGAGCTCTCCCGTGCGCCCAAACAGGGGTTTACCCCAACATATGGGGTATCATCGTACTCGAGACAAATTGGACAACAACTTTTTGGGTCCAAGTTCTCTTGTTATCCTTGGGAAAATAAAAATTTGGGGGGCTAAAAATCATTTTTGTGGGGAAAAAAAGGATTTTTTATTTTCACGGCTCTGCGTTGTAAACTGTAGTGAAACACTTGGGGGTTCAAAGTTTTCACAACACATCTAGATAAGTTCCGTGGGAGGTCTAGTTTCCAATATGAGGTCACTTGTGGGGGGTTTGTACTGTTTGGGTACATCAGGGGCTCTGCAAATGCAACGTGACGCCTGCAGACCAATCCATCTAAGTCTGCATTCCAAATGGCGCTCCTTCCCTTCCGAGCTCTGCCATGCGCCCAAACAGTGGTTCCCCCCCACATATCGGGTATCAGCGTACTCAGGACAAATTGGACAACAACTTTTGGGGTCCAATTTATTCTGTTACCCTTGTAAAAATACAAAGCTGGGGGCTAAAAAATCATTTTTGTGAAAAAAAAAAAGAATTTTTATTTTCACGGCTCTGCGTTATAAACTGTAGTGAAACACTTAGGGGTTCAAAGTTCTCACAACGCGTCTAGATAAGTTTCTTGGGAGGTCTAGTTTCTAATATGGGGTCACTTGTGGGGGGTTTGTACTGTTTGGGTACATCAGGGGCTCTGCAAATGCAACGTGACTCCTGCAGACCAATCCATCTAAGTCTGCATTCCAAATGGCGCTCCTTCCCTTCCGAGCTCTGCCATGCGCCCAAACAGTGGTTCCCCCCCACATATTGGGTATCAGCGTACTCAGGACAAATTGGACAACAACTTTTGGGGTCCAATTTATTCTGCTATCCTTGTAAAAATACAAAGCTGGGGGCTAAAAAATCATTTTTGTGAAGAAAAAAAAAATAATTTTTATTTTCACGGCTCTGCGTTATAAACTGTAGTGAAACACTTGGAGGCTCAAAGCTCTCAAAACACATCTAGATAAGTTCCTTAGGGGGTCTAGTTTCCAAAATGGTGTCACTTGTGGGGGGTTTTAATGTTTAGGCACATCAGGGGCTCTCCAAACCAACATGGCGTCCCATCTCAATTCCTGTCAATTTTGCATTGAAAAGTCAAATGGCGCTCCTTTCCTTCCGAGCTCTGCCATGCGCCCAAACAGTGGTTTACCCCCACATATGGGGTATCAGCGTACTCAGTACAGATTGTGCAACAACGTTTGGCATCCATTTTATCCTGTTACCCTTGGTAAAATAAAACAAATTGGAGCTGAAATAAATTTTGTGTGAAAAAAAGTTAAATATTCATTTTTATTTAAACATTCCAAAAATTCCTGTGAAACCCCTGAAGGGTTAATAAACTTCTTGAATGTGGTTTTGAGCACCTTGAGGGGTGCAGTTTTTAGAATGGTGTCACACTTGGGTATTTTCTATCATATAGACCCCTCAAAATGACTTCAAATGAGATGTGGTCCCTAAAAAAAAAATTGTGTTGTAAAAATGAGAAATTGCTGGTCAACTTTTAACCCTTATAACTCCCTAACAAAAAAAAATTTTGGTTCCAAAATTGTGCTGATGTAAAGTAGACATGTGGGAAATGTTACTTATTAAGTATTTTGCGTGACATATCTCTGTGATTTAAGGGCATAAAAATTTAAAGTTGGAAAATTGCGAAATTTTCTAAATTTTCGCCAAATTTCCATTTTTTTCACAAATAAACGCAAGTTATATCGAATAAATGTTACCACTAAAATGAAGTACAATATGTCACGAGAAAACAATGTCAGAATCGCCAAGATCTGTTGAAGCGTTCTAGAGTTATAACCTCATAAAGGGACAGTGGTCAGAATTGTAAAAATTGGCCCGGTCATTAACGTGCAAACCACCCTCGGGGCTTAAGGGGTTAATCTTATTTAAAAAAAAACCCTTTACTCCTTCAAGACGCGGCCCTTTTCCGTTTTTGCGTTTTCGTTTTTCCCTCCCCTCCTTCCCAGAGCCATAACTTTTTTATTTTTCCGTCAATATGGTCATGTGAGGGCTTATTTTTTGCGGGACAAGTTGTACTTTTGCACGACATCATTGGTTTTACCATGTCTTGTACTAGAAAACGGGAAAAAAATTCCAAGTGCAGTGAAATTGCAAAAAAAGTGCAATTCCACACTTGTTTTTTGTTTGGCTTTTTCGCTACGTTCACTAAATGCTAAAACTGACCTGACATTATGATTCTCCAGGTCATTACGAGTTCATAGACACCTAACATCTCTAGGTTATTTTTTATCAAAGTGGTGAAAAAAAATTGAAAACTTTGCTGAAAAAAAAAAAATGCTCCATTTTCCGATACCCGTAGCATCTCTTTTTTTCGTGATCTGGGGTTGGGTGAGGGCTTATTTTTTGCGTGCTGAGATGACGTTTTTAATGATACCACGTTTGTGCAGATACGTTTTTTTGATTGCCCGTTATTGCATTTTAATACAATGTCGCGGCGACCAAAAAAAGCGTAATTCTGGCGTTTTGAATTTTTTTTCTCGCTATGCCGTTTAGCTATCAGGTTAATGCTTTTTTATTGATAGATCGGGCGATTCTGAACGCGGCGATACCAAATATGTGTAGGTTTGATATTTTTTTGATTGTTTTATTTTGGATGGGGCGAAAGGGGGGTGATTTAAACTTTTATATTTTTTTGTAACTTTTGCTATGCTTCAATAGCCTCCATGGGAGTCTAGAAGCTGGCACAACTCGATCAGCTCTGCTACATAGCAGCGATCATCAGATTGCTGCTATGTAGTAGAAATGCAGGCTTGCTATCAGCGACCACAGGGGCGGCGCTCACAGCAGGCCGGCATCAGTAACCATAGAGGTCTCAAGGACCCGACCCCCGATCATGTGACGGGGTCGGCGATGAGCTCATTTCCGGCCGCGCGGCTGGAAGCGCCGGTTAAATGCCGCTGTCAGCATTTGACAGCGGCATTTAACAGGTTAATAGCGGCGGGTGAATAGTGATTTCACCCGCTGCTATTGCGCGCACATGTCAGCTGTATAAAACAGCTGACATGTCGCGACTTTGATGTGGGCTCACCGCCAGAGCCCACATCAAAGGGGGAGACACGACATGCGCTGTAATAATACGGCGCATGTCGTGAAGGGGTTTTAGGAATTCTTAGTTTATTTTTGTAAAGCTTTGTTTAGTTTTGTGTCCACCTTGCAGTCTACTAGCATGACTGAGCGTGTGCAGCGCTTACAAGCACTCTTCAATAAAGCCTTGTAAGCGCTGATGTAAAGCGGATCAGATGACGGGAGCGCACGAGCCAGCAAGCCTTAGGGTCTGTGCTCCTATGATGTTACTGCGGCTTTGGAGCACACACCGTTCTAACCAGCGGCACCACGTTACCGCTGAACTTTACCGCTGATCCGAACAGTCAACCTGCAGAGGAGCGTGAGCGCATGTTACACGCAGATTACACGCCTTTTCAATTAAAAGGGGGAATCCAAAGGCAGTCTGGGCGACAGCTTGGAAAGGAGAAAACACTTTCAATGGGAAATTGTTGCGTTTCCAGTTATCAAGTGAAAAGGTACTGAGGAGACCAACATTTTCTGGAGAGTAAGCAGGAAGAGATGGAGGCTGCACATAGAGCAGCGATTCTTGATACTGTGTATGTATGGAAAAGTTATATGAAATGGCAACACAACTTTTGTCACATCAATGTGTGAAGTATGTCGTCTTTATTAAATGTTTGTAAAAAACAAAACCACCAACAAATGTGAAATCTGTTTCAATTCCCCATCCCTCCTCATCCTACGTACATTTTGTTTTGTGACAGGAAAGGTCCGATCAGGGCCCCAGAGCATCTAAGAGCCACAGTGCGGTGGGACTACCAGCCCGATATTTGTAAGGATTACAAGGAAACCGGATTTTGTGGCTTTGGAGGTGAGTGCAGGCCGACGTCCTGCCTGTACATAATGTGCGTGCTGTAAGCGATATATAATACATAGTAACATAGTTAGTAAGGCCGAAAAAAGACATTTGTCCATCCAGTTCAGCCTATATTCCATCATAATAAATCCCCAGATCTACGTCCTTCTACAGAACCTAATAATTGTATGATACAATATTGTTCTGCTCCAGGAAGACATCCATAATACACCAATTACTTTCCTGTACTACCCTAGTGCTTCAAAATCAGTGACATTGACCCCTTCAATTCTTCATACTGCTAGGAAAGTTTTAATTTGCAGGCTTTTTTTTTTTTTTACTGTCAGTAGTCTAACCCGGGGGAGCGTCTAGGTTCACACGAGTGTTTAAAGAATCGTTCAGTTTCATCCAGAAAAGTGGGATGATTTTTTTTTTTTTCGCTCACTTTTCATCCGAATATAACCCGTTTTTTTTTTTTTTAGCAGCGGCTATTAATCATTTACAGTTTCTGATGTTACAGAACTGTATTGTATCCGTAAAAATCCAATGCTATACTGTGAAGTCTGATTTTCTTTTTTTTGCGCGCCCATAGACTTGAATGGGTGAGTCTCATCTGATTTATGGAAAAAAAACCTACTGTATGTTGCAATTTTTATTTTTTTTATTTTTTTTGCAGATTTGGTCAGTGAAATAAATCACTAATCTGCACTGCCCGAATGAAGAACATTGGCCCGAGTGCTGTTTTTTTTCCCCCATAAATAGCACGCTGACCCCGAATGGTCGTGTGAACGAACCTTTATAGTTAGGTGCATCCTATAGTCCAAAAAATACAGTGATCATAGGAGATTGATCAGGCAATGAATTAAGAAATTCCTCATTAGTAACAAAACAATAACAGTAGATTTTATGCTAACGTTTTTACTTCTTTTTTTTTATCACTAAGTCAGAATTCACAATGATTTTTACTCTCAGGGTATGTTTCCACGTGCAGGAAACGCTGCGTGTTTGATGCTGCATAGAGACGCAGCGTCAGACACGCAGCGTCCAGATGTTACAGCATAGTGGAGGGGATTGAATAAAATCCCATCTCCACTATGCGTGGTAACACGCACGTGGCGGCCCTGCGACTCCGGACATGCTGCGCGTCTTTTAAGATCGCAGCATGTCCGTATACCTTGCGGCGACGCTGCGTCGCCGCAAGGTATAGCACAGGGCCCTATGTGTGGGGTGCGATGATTCCGGATGTGTGCAATGAACACATCCGGCATCATCGCGTCCCAGAAAGGGTCGGAGCTTACCGCAGAGCGGGTTTGCCGCTCCGACGAAACCGCCGGCCATCCTGATAGTGGAAACATACCCTAACATGTCCAGTGTCTTATCTCTATTTTTTCATAACTGAGCACCACCTAGTGGCTATATCAATGAATTGCACCTTAGTAACGGATTTTTCCTTTTATGCTTATTTGGTCAGGACTCAGATTATTACTTTTATGGTATCTTTAACTTTTTGTTTATTTTATTTCAGATAGTTGTAAATTTCTTCACGACCGCTCTGACTATAAACATGGCTGGCAGCTAGAGCGAGAGCTGGAGGAGGGACGTTATGGCGCCAACGGTATGAAGTAACTCCCATTGTACAATAATGGTCACTGTCTACATTAATATTATTCTCCTATTTCCAGGTTTTAGAACATGTTCTGTAAAAAAAAAAAAAATGGTGTAGGAGGGATATATTCTTCCCTCCCACATAGACAAAGACCCCCAAAACTGGATTGTGGTGTAGTTTACGTTTCAGGCTATATTCACACTTAGCGGTTTTTACCGCGGAACCGCCGCGATTTTGATGCTGCGGGTCCGCAGCAGTTTCCATAGCGTTTACAGTAACATGTAAACCCTATGGAAACCGCAAACCGCTGTGCACATGCTGCGGGAAAAACCGCGCGGGAACGCAGCGGTTTACAACCCGCAGCATGTCACTTCTTTGTGCAGAATCGCTGCGATTCTGCACCCATAGGAATACATTGAACCGCTTACTTCCCGTATGGGGCTGTGCCCACGTTGCGGGAAGTAAGCGGATAATGTGCGGGTGGTACCCGGGGTGGAGGAGAGGAGACTCTCCTCCAGGCCCTGGGAACCATATTTGGGGTTAAAAAATAAAAAATCTGGTTATACTCACCCTCTGATGTCCGGAGCTCCTGGGCGCTGCACGCGGCTGTCCGGTCAGAGTTGCTGTGCGACCAGGACCTGCGGTGACGTCGCGGTCACATGACCTTGACGTCACGAAGGGTCCTTCTCGCACAGCATCTCTGGAACCGGACCGCCGGGTGCAGCGCCGAGGGATCGGGACGTCAGAGGGTGAGTATAACCAATTTTTATTATTTTTAACATTACTATTGATGCTGCATATTGCTGCATATGCAGCATCAATAGTATAGGCGGAAACCCGCAGCGGAAAACGCGGAACAAACCGCGATAAATCTGCAGGGAGAACCGCAGTTGTTTTGCCCTGCAGATTTATCAAATCCGCTGCGGGAAAACCCGCAGAGGGACGCCGCAAGGTGTGAACATAGCCTCAGTGTTTGCCTCCGCTAAGCATATATGCCCTAAAATAATGCACCGCAAAGCGCACGTTCACTCCTTTGGCACCATTATAGTCTATGGCTCTATCGGCGCACAGTCCCAAATCCCAATTTGCAGGGAGTTCAGATGTAAATCCCAACGGAGATAGCGTGTACCTAAACACAATATGAAGTGTGATCTTAGTCCGGTACTACTGTATAGAGGGTGCAATGTTCTGTAATTTTCTGAGCCATTGACCTAACATAGCTTGGTTGGCCTATGGTGAGTTTACTTGGCACTACCGTAGACTTAACCATGACATTTCTGTGGATAAAGAGGGATAAGAAGCAGCCAGAAAACTAATGCCACTTATGGAGAAACAATCATGATCAGCTTGTGTGAAGGGAAACCTGCCTGGCTCCATCTGCCATGCGTGTCATGCATTTATTTTTAGTGTATAGTCAGAAATCCTAAAACTATGTAATAATAATGGCTTCACTACTGTATCACTTTGTATATTGTTTTCCAGATGAGGAGAATTATGAAGTGAGCAGCGATGAAGAAGACTTGCCCTTTAAATGTTTCATCTGCAGAGATACCTTCAAGAACCCAATCATTACAAAGTAAGTGAAGCCGGAGGGTTGTAGTCCAGTAGTCCAATGTTAGAAGAGATTGGAAGAAACCAGTAAAGCATTATTAGCGGAATTTTTAAGCTACGTTCCCATGGTGCAAATCACAGTGGATTTTTTGCACAGTTTTCGATTGCTGAATATAACATGCGTTTTACAGCCCCACAAAAGTGCCTGAGATTTTAAGAAATGCAACAAAATATGGCGACAAAGTTAAGTGATAAGAACTGCGGGTTTGAGATCCGCAACATGTCAATTTATGCTGCAGATGCAAGTGCGAGTTTCACCCTTTGCTGTCTCTGCCAATGCTATGGTGTCTGGCTGTTGAAGTGATGTCCATGCCAATTGGTACACTCAGACAGCGAAGACAGAATGCAACGGGTTTACTGCGACAGAGAGGGGCTAGAAGGCCACTGTGTCTGACTTCATGTATTCCGGCACTGATTAGAAGCACTTCACCTTCATATTAAATGGTGCAGGTTTCTATTAGCAGTGCAGGGGTTAAACTGTTCATATTGGAGTCTCTGAAGCTCTCCTGCTTGGATGATCTCAGCTGTTCAGTATTGGCCACTCCAATCTCCTATATGTACAGGTGTTTCTTCATTCTCCAGCAGGACTTGGCACCTGTCCACACTGCCAAAAGTACCAATACCTGGTTTAAAAACAACAGTATCAATGTGCTTGATTGGCAAGAAAACTCACCTGACCTTAACCCTATAGAGAATCTATGGGGTATAGTCAAGAGGAAGATGAGACAGCAGACCAACAATGCAGACGAGCTGAAGGCTGCTATCAAAGCAACCTGGGCTTCCATAACACCTCAGCAGTGCCACAGGCTGATCGCCTCCATGCCACGTCGCATTGATGCAAAAGAAGCCCGACCAAGTATTGAGTGCATTTACTGAACATACATTTCAGTAGGCCAACATTTTTTATTTTAAAATCATTTTTCAAGCTGGTGTTATAAAGTATTCTAATTTACCGAGATAATGACTTTTGGGTTTTCATTGGCTGTAAGCCATAATCATCAACATTAACAGAAATAAACACTTGAAATAGATCACTCTGTTTGTAATGACTCTATAATATATGAGTTTCGCTTTTTGTATTGAAGAACTGAAATAATTAACTCTTTGATGATCTTCTAATTTAGTGAGAAGCACTTGTACTCGCCTCTGGGAATTTGGGTCGTCACTGTTAGGCCGGTGTCCTACTTGTGACTGCAATGCAAGAAACTTGTGCCTCAATACCTGGCACTGCCGCCGGCACTCGGGACTGGAGTGTGTGGCTGCATGTATTTCTAGGCAGCGGAACGCTCCGGTCCCGAGTGCCGGCGACAGTGCTTGATATTGAGGCGCGAGTTTCTCGCATTACAGTCGCAAGTGAGACACTGGCCTTAGTCTTGTACTGCCTGTTGAAGCGCAGAAGAGTCACATGTTAGTAGAGGCATTTTGGAGTGTGATCTGTGCCTGTTATTCGGTATTTCGGCTGTGTGCAATTCCTCATCCTCTCCTACCTTTCTCCCCAGTGTTCCTCTCTGTTGTCTGAGTGCATTTTTGTATGTTTGGTGTTTTCCTTTATCCCTGTATGTCCTCCCTTGTTAGTCTTGTTTATGTATATACATACACTATCCCTCCCCACTTCCCTGGGGACATATATAGGGCTGATTTAGGTTTTCAGCAAGGTGGTACGTGGCCCCAGCATATTCACAATCAGAAGTAATCTGTGATAGCTAGGATGCCCCTAGTGTTAGTGATGGAGCCTCTGGCCTCAGGTACTGCGACAGAAACATGACAGCACCCTTCCGAGCTGTTGAGCACACTGGTTGCTGCTGTTTTGATGTGAGGTGAGCACCATAGTCAGTGCCAGATACTGGTGAGCATTAGGGAAGATTCACTGATGGACCAGAGGAAGTGAGTACAGCATGGTTTGTTTCTCTATAGTAATCTGCAACTGGGACCATTTATTTACTGAAAGGGAACACATAAATATATATCTTTGTGTGTGTGTGCTGCTTATAAAAAGAATATTTCTCTATCGCCTCTCATTGGGGGACACAGGAACCATGTTGCTGCCACTAGGAGGCTGACACTAAGCACAAAAAAGTTAGCTCCTCCTCTGCAGTGTACACCCCACCGACTGGCATTATGCACTTCAGTTTTAGCTTAGTGTCAGTAGGAGGTGGACATGGGTCTTTTATTAGACCCTTATCTACTTCAATGTGTGTCGTTTTCTTTCAGGTTTTCCGGAGGTATACAGGGTGAACAGTCACACCTGTAATCCCACAATACGGACTATGAGTATGCCGTGTACTGCCACCCCGTATCCTCATAGATCCCTCAGCAGGACCATGATCCTGGCACACAAGCGTTCTCAGAAGTCCGGTCCTGCATCCGTCCCCCACCCACTCGCCCACAAGAGGCTGTTGGTTGCGGAGACGAGGACGTCCATCAGCTCCCTGGACGTCTCATTCCTCTTCAGGTTAGTAACGGCGTGGGATGTTTAAGGTGAGTATTTTCCCCATCCCATCCCAGATCTTCAAGGGGGTGCTTTATTGCGGGGATCCCACTGGTCGTTGCCCGTTGCAGCGGGCAGCTGCATGCAGATGTAAGGGCCACTTCCGTGGCTGCGGCCGCTCTGCCTCCTTTCCGGCGCGGCGGCTTTTACAGGCTACCGTGCCGCTTTTTGCCCCTGCGACCGCACGGTTCCGGCCGCCCTTAGCGGCTGCCCTGCCATCTGTGCCTGCGCTTCGGGGCCACGCTGCTCCGGCCGCTCTTAGCGGCCGCGATGCCATTGCTCCAGCGCGGCGGCCTTGGCAGGCTGCTGCGCCGCTTCATACCTGTGGCGCACGGCTCCGGCACCACGGTCTTCCACTGGCGGTCGCCGGCCTCTAATTTAGGCCCCGGCTTCTGCCCGGGCCTACTTCTGGTGCCTCCGCCCACTTCAGTCTTTCATCGGGCGGGCTTTTCTCCTGCCCGACAATCTACCACAGCGCACATTTTCTCCGCCCACCGGCGCCATCTTGGGGCTCCTGAGCACACGAGTCCTCTCTACTCTGTACCGCCATTTGGCGCCACATCTCAGCGGTCCCCATCTGGCAGGCGGTCATTCGGTTCCCACTTTTCGGATTGCGGCAGGAGCTCATACCGTTTTCCTGCCTAAAGGGCTACTTCTCACCGGAGATCCATCCCACAAGCCGGACAGCTTCCGCCACCTGGAATCTGTTTTCGTCTGCCGTGAGTAGCTCTGCACTGCAGACTGACACCCCCCTCTGCCCCCCTGTCCCCTAACCCAGAGGTCCCCAACTCCAGTCCTCAAGGCCCACCAACATGTCATGTTTTCAGGATTTCCTTAGTCTTGCCCAGGTAATAATTGCATCACCTGTGCAATGCAAAGGAAATCCTGAAAACATGACCTGTTGGTGGGCCTTGAGGGCTGGAGTTGGGGATCTCTGCTCTAACCCTCTGGCATTTTCTTCAGGGACCCTTCAAGATGTCCTTCCTCTAAGGGTGGCCGCTCTCGTCCTCCTACTTCTTCCTCTGCCTTAGTAAATACTTTGCATGTTCGTCTTGTAACTGCAAACTTCCCTCAGGTCAGTCCTCTCCACTCTGTCAGGCCTGCAGCAACCCGATCGTGCCCACCGCCCAGGATCCCCCAGCCGCTCCGCTTGAGAGTGATACCCCCACCCCAGGCTTGGCTTCCGCTCTGTTACAATTGGTAGCGGATCTAACACGGGTGTCTCAAACTCTAGTGTCTGTGCTGGATCGATTAGCCTGCAGACCCCCTCAGTAGCCAGCGGGTCGCAGGAAGCTCCGTCCGAGCCCTCCATTATAAGCCGCAAAAGGTCCAGACAGGAACGCCGGTCTGAGTCCTCTTCTCGCTCCATCTCGCCACACTGTCCTCCTCTGCGGTCGGCCTCCTCCCGGTCCTCCTCCCCTGAGTCAGGCGAGGCGTTCTCTGATGCGCCTTCGGAGGATATTTCGGAGCTGGATTCTAACCAAATCGCTACTATGAGGGATATGGTTCAGAATCTCATCAGAGCGATAAATCAAACCTGTGGCATTAAGGATTCCTCTGCGGAAGCCGCAGATAAAGCGGTTTCGTTTAGACGGGCTAAACCACCTTCCAAGTTTCTCGCTCCTCATCCTGAATTCGAGGAGATCATGAACTGAGAAAGAGAGAATCCGACCAGACTTTTTCAGAGGGGAAAACGACTTGGCGTTTTATATCTTTTTTCTCCAGAACTTACCGCCAATTGGACTATTTCTCCCTCGGTGGATCCCCCAGTTTCCAGGCTGTCCACCAACACGGTACTTCCATTTTCCGGCGGAGCATCTCTGAAGGATTCTAACGATAGTCATAGAATCCTTTGCGAAGCCAGCCTTTGAAGCGGCTGCAGCTACTCTATGTCCAGCTTTCGCTTCCACTTGGGTTTCAAAATCCATATCCAAATGGGCCAAACAACTCAGTTGAGGCATCCTGGATGGGGCTCCATCCGGACAGCTGGCGGAGCTTGCCAACCAGATTTCCCACGCGGGTGAATACCTGGTCTCCGCCTCTCTGGATGCCGTGTCTTGTGCGGCTCAGGCGTCCAGCAATGCTGTTGCCATCCGCCGGACCATTTGGCTCAAGGCCTGGCAGGCGGACTTGTCTTCCAAGAAGTCCCTTACCAGCCTGCCTTTTCAAGGCTCATGTCTCTTTGGTTCTAAGCTGCACCAAATCATTAAGGACCCAACCGGGGGCACAAAGTCTCTTCTTCGTCTTCCCCAGGCTAAACCTCGCCGCCCTCCTCCTAGACGGCAATTTCGGTCCTTTCGCCCTTTTCGTCACATCGCGGCGTCAAACTCCTTTTCCCAGCAGCAGCTCCCTCGCTACTCCCAAGGTAGATCCTCCAGGTCTAGGACTGGAAGATCCACCTCATGACTCACAGCAAAACCCCAGTCCACTTCCCAGGCTGGGCGGCCGTCTCCTCTTCTTCGGGGACGTCTGGATCTCCTCAGTAGAGGACGCATGGGTTAGGGAAGTTGTATCCTCGGGATACAAAATAGAGTTTGTTTCACGACCCCGGGATCGTTTCTTCGAATCCTGACCTCCAAGAGACCCCACCCTAGTTCCAGGTTACTTCGCAGCCATCGCTTCTCTCCTCAAATCCGGGGTAATCGTTCCCGTCTCAGAAAAGGAACGGTTCACAGGGTTCTATTCGAACCTTTTTGTCTTACCGAAAAAAAGACGGCAAGGTTCGTCCCATCCTGGATCTCAAATTGCTGAACAAGAGTGTTCGTCTCAGACACTTCAGGATGGAATCCCTTCGTTCAGCAATTGCTTCCATGGAGGCCCAGGAGTTTCTCTGTTCCATAGATATTTAGGACGCCTACCTCCACGTCCCAATATTCCCAGGACATCACAGATTCCTGCGCTTTGCGGTGCTCCAGGACCATTTTCAGTTCGTCGCCCTGCCATTCGGTCTCGCAACCGCTCCCAGGGTCTTCACGAAGATCATGGTGGCACTGATAGCCATCTTGAGGGTCAGGGGACTGGTACTTTTTCCATACCTCGATGATATCCTCATTAAGGCTCCGTCCTTTTCTCAGGCTCAGGAGAGCCTGTCCATCGTCCTCGACACTCTAGCCTGTTTCGGGTGGCTTGTCAACAGGAAGAAATCCTGTCTTGTTCCTTCCCAGCGCCTCGTCTTCCTGGGCATGCTCTTCGACACTAGTCAGACCAAAGTCTTCCTTCCCGAGGACTAGAGATCCATTCTTCGTCGGGACGTATGCTTACTCCAGGGTCCTCGTTTTCCCTCCTTCCGATCGACCATGAAGGTTCTTGGGAAGATGGTAGCAACATTGGAAGCGATTCCCTTTGCCCAATTTCGCTCTCGACCTCTTCAACAGGCCATCCCGTCAGTGGGATAGGTCTGTATTCTCCCTGGATCATCCGATCCGACTCTCTCCCCGGGTCAAACGGTCACTCAACTGGTGGCTGACGTCACCTCTCATCTCCCAGGGCAGGTTATTCCTTCCAGTTCACTGGCAGGTGGTGACGACGGATGCCAGCCTACTCGGCTGGGGTGCGGTGTTTTGCCACCTGACTGTTCAGGGTCGTTGATCAGCGCAGGAGTCTGCTCTGCCGAGCAACGTCCTCGAGATTCGGGCCATCTTTCTCTCTCTTCGTCACTGGGAAAGGATTCTCAAGGGTCTACCTATCCGAATCCAGACGGACAATGCCACGGCGGTGGCATATGTCAACCATCAGGGGGGACTCGGAGCTCCTTGGACTTGGCCGAGGTATCCAACATCCTCCTCTGGGCAGAGGCAACGGTCCCGGTGATATCCACGGTGCATATCCCTGGCGTGGACAATTGGGCCGCCGACTTCCTCAGCCGTGAGGGTCTCGCGGCAGGGGATTGGTCCTTGCATCAGGAGGCCTTCCATCAGATTTGTCTTCGATGGGGGACTCCGGACGTGGACCTCACGGCGTCCCGAATAAAAAGGAAGGTTCCTCGGTTCGTCTCCAGGTCTTGCGACCCTCTCGCACTGGGCGTCAACACTCTGGCCATTCCTTGGTCGCAGTTCGTGCTCCCCTATCTGTTTCCACCCCTCCCCTTGCTTCCCAAGCTGTTGAAAAAGATCAAGGTGGAAAGGGTGTCGGTCATTCTGATGGCCCCGGATTGGCCCAGGAGATCTTGGTTCGCGGAGATCGTCAATCCTCTCTCGGACACCCCCTGGCGCCTTCCAGACAGACCCGACCTGCTGTCTCAGGGTCCGATCTGCCACCCGAATTCTCGGTCGCTCAGTTTAACGGCGTGGCTATTGAGACCGCAGTTCTAAGAGTGTCCGGCCTTTCGGACCGGGTGATTCACACAATGATCCAGGCTAGGAAGCCTTCGTCTTCCAGGATCTACTATCGTACCTGGAAGGCCTACTTCCGTTGGTGTGAGTCCAACCGCATTTCACCTATGTCCTTTTCCCTGCCTTCCATTTTGGCTTTCCTTCAGGCGGGACTGGATTCGGGCCTTGCTCTTAGTTCCCTAAAGGGCCAGGTTTCTGCGCACTCCATCCTTTTTCAGAAGACTTTATCTTCTCGGCCCCAGGTTAAGACCTTCCTTCAAGGAGTGACCCATGCTGTCCCTCCGTACAGGGCCCCTGTGGATTCATGGGATTTAAATCTGGTAGTGGACGTTCTGAGGGTTTCCCCCTTTGAGCCTCTCCGGGAGGTTCCCCTGTCAGTTCTATCTTGGAAGGTGGCCATTCTTGTGGCCATAACTTCTATCTGCCGCGTTTCCGAATTGGCGGCCCTCTCTTGCCGACCTCATTTCTTGTTCATCCACCAGGACAAGGTGGTCCTCAGGCCTCCGCCTTCCTTCCTTCCTTAGGTGGTTTCCACCTTCCACCTCAACGAGGGCATTGTTCTACCTTACTTTTGCCCAGCTCCGACTCATCCTCTGGAGTGTTCGTTGAACAAGCTGGACCTCGTCAGGGCAGTGAGGATCTACCTGGATAGAACTTCCGCTTTCTGGAAGACGGATTCTCTTTTCGTCAATCCTAATGGCACGCGCAAAGGCCTGCCGGCTTCCAAGGCGACTATTGCTCGCTGGATCAGAACGGCAATTTTGGAGGCTAACCGGGTCAAGAACAGAGTTCCCCCTCCTGGGATAAAGGCTCACTCTACCCGGGCAGTCGGCGCCTCCTGGGCGGTGCACCACAGGGCTTCCGCCCTACAGCACTGCAAAGTGGCAACCTGATCTTCCATCCACACGTTCGCCAAATTTTACAAGGTCCATACATACGCTTCGGCGGACACCAGCCTAGGCAGAAGGATCATGCAGGCGGCAGTGGTGAATCCTCTGACCTGATGGAAGTCTGTTTTTCCCACCCCAGGGACTGCTTTTGGATGTCCCATGGTTCCTGTGTCCCCCAATGAGAGGCGATAGAGAAAACAGGATTTTTGGTTGCTTACCGTAAAATCTGTTTCTCGGAGCCTCCATTGGGGGACACAGCACCCTCCCATGTTATTCAGTTTCTCTTGTGCTATATTCTATGACTGTTCTCACGTTTACAGTTCTCATGTTTGTGGTTATGTTTCAACCTTGTTGTTTTTCTCCTACTGCTTTCTCACTAACTGAAGTGCATAATGCCAGTCGGTGGGGTGTACACTGCAGAGGAGGAGCTAACTTTTTTTTTGTGCTTAGTGTCAGCCTCCTAGTGGCAGCTTAGTGTCAGCCTCCTAGTGGCAGCAGAATACACCCATGGTTCCTGTGTCGCCCAATGGAGGCTCCGAGAAACAGATTTTACGGTAAGCAACCAAAAATCCTGTTATCAGTACTCATTGGTTGGTGGGGATCTATGGCGGCCCAGGACAACAATCTCCTCTGGCTTTAGCTCATTGCCTATTTATTCATGCTGATTCTTTACTTTTCCAGGTGTAAACATTATTTTTGTGAGGGTTGTGCCCTGCAGCATTATCGTAAATCCAAGCGTTGCTACGTCTGCAACACACAAACAAATGGAGTGTTCAACCCAGCTAAAGGTATGCATACATCAAAATGGAATAGGTTAGAGCCATGTTACTCAGTGGCTAAGACCACACAAGCACTATGCTATTTCCTCTCTCTGCTGGCGCCTGTTTCATTTGCGTGACTTGTCTTTTTTGCATTATAATAATCATATCTTTGCTTGTTTTAGAATTGATTGCAAAGATGGAAAAGCACAAGGCCGAGCAGGAAGACAGTGATTCACATGATGAACAAGGGTAGAGAACAGATTTTATAACACTTTTTTTTTTTTGTAAATTCAATAAACTTTATATAAATGTGAGTGATCTTTTTTCCGATGTCAAAGAGGGATGTTATTTCAAAGGCACATAATACATATAAAATCTCACATGGAGAGTATTGATTTGGCTGTCCAATGGAAGAGCTAAGAGTTTGGGGGATTGCAGGGATTTCAGCACTAAAATATGTTATTAGAATTTCTCTACAATTTTGGCAGCCGTACCTCATGGTAGGTAAGTGCCAGATTTAGATTGCTCCAAATTAGCATAGAAAAGTTTGTAAATATTCTATAAATTCACTTTTTACAACTGTTCCCCTAAAAGTGCCAATAGGTTTGTATCATCTGTTCGCCCATTGAAAAATTGTGACATCCCTCACCAGTGTGATGCATTGTTAGTGACTGGGATGGCTGGTGCCAGTTGGGTGACAAAATGATGGTATTAAAAGGGGTTGGCTAAGAATAGTATTGCTCGCCCCATCTTCCGGCACGAGGTTAAAACCGTAACCTGTCCTCCCTGGGAGCAGCTCTGGCTCTCAGCCGAAGCCCCAGTAATTTTTTATTTTACAAGCGGCAGTGGTGATGTCATGACTACAGCGTACATCGCTTCTGCAGCCAATCACTGAGCTCACCTCTGCAAACAATCACCGGAGCCGCGACTTCAGCACTCGACCCGGGGAGGTTCTTTTTCTTAGGCTAGGTTCACATTGCGTTAGTGCAGTCCGTTTAGCGCATACGCTAAAGGACTGCGTTAACACAATGTACAAAATGGGATCGCGTTTAGCAATCGTGCTAGCGCAGATGCCCGATCTGCGCTAGCGAGAACGGACCCAAAAACGCTGCAGACAGCATTCGAGGTCTGTCACAAAATAACGGCACATCACTAACGCATGCCAAAAATGGCATGCGTTAGGGATGCATTACATACATTGCGGTCAATGGGTGCGCTAACGGATCCGTTACATTGCGTTAGTGGCGCTATGTAACGGATTCCGTTAACGGATACCCACTAACGCAATGTGAACCTAGCCTTATTTTAACCAAGCGTGATCTAATGGAGTGAAAAAATGTTACTCCAGAAAAAACCCTTTTAAAGAACACTATGATCAGATTGCTTTTTGTCTACTTCCAGCCCATCGCCTCCTGCAGGCAGTGTCACATACTAACAGATGTATGCCATACAACACACACTTCACCATCCAATCCCTGTTACACGGCTGCTGCAGTTGGACTAAGGATATAAGAAGGAATTATGTGAAAGTTAATTTATTCAGATTGGCAACAAAATGCATGTAACAAAATATTTGGAGCTTGTGATACACCAGACTAAGCAAATTTGTACCAGTCAGTACTGGACGTCAAGAGTTTAATCACTGACATGAAATGTGCTGCTAGTTTCTTAAAGGGTTTTCGGAGAATAAAAATACAACAACTTTATTTCAAACCAGAGCCGGTAATTGTTGCTTTCCACAGACAGTATGTGGTAGTGCCACTCGCCTATATGGCGGAAAGCTGCAATATCAAACTTCTTGTTTCTAGAGGAAAGCAGCCATATTTTTAATCAGGTGAATGTCGCTATTGTGGGTGCAGACAGAAAGATGTATCAGACATCTCAGTCCCACATGCTACAATCAAACCTGGGAATTTTGGATACAATCTGTGATTGCAGAATGACTGAAAATTATACTGCTGTAGCATCAATGGGGCCAATACATTAAGACTTGCTTTTTTCCATGCCAGTTTTAATGAAGGAGCATCTTACAAGTGTGCGCCCCCAAAAATGTCACTCCAGTTTTGCAGTGGGGTCATTTACAGTACTGAAGTGGCATAAATACAGGTCCTTCTCAAAAAATTAGCATATAGTGTTAAATTTCATTATTTACCATAATGTAATGATTACAATTAAACTTTCATATATTATAGATTCATTATCCACCAACTGAAATTTGTCACGTCTTTTATTGTTTTAATACTGATGATTTTGGCATACAACTCCTGATAACCCAAAAAACCTGTCTCAATAAATTAGCATATCAAGAAAAGGTTCTCTAAACGACCTATTACCCTAATCTTCTGAATCAACTAATTAACTCTAAACACATGCAAAAGATACCTGAGGCTTTTATAAACTCCCTGCCTGGTTCATTACTCAAAACCCCCATCATGGGTAAGACACTAAAAAAATTAGCATATAGAAGGACCTGTATTGATAAATTTGCTGGGCTCCCTCTCATTGTCCCATTCCAGTTCCATGTATTTTGCGGAAGCTTTACGTGATTGGTATAAAAACTTGTAATATTTTTGCGCAATTTCGAATAGAATTATGGAAAAAGCACCATGAATCGAGCCCTAAATCCACTGTATGATACAAGTGAACTTACAATTCACCAAGTTCTGTTTACAGTAGGGGAAATAAGTATTTAAAATTATAGACTGTTCATGTCTTTGTCAGGGTGCAAACTTACAAAATCATAAAGGAATCAAATACTTATTTCCCCCACTATATGTCTCTCGTCAGCCAGCGCCTGTGCTCAAACTTAAAAAAAAATAAAAAAATACATTAAATAAAAAAAACACACTCACTTAACACCAAATCCCCAATGCCCTTGTCTCCTATAAAAAAAAAATTTAAATAAAAACACACCTCAATGCCCAATCCCCAAGTACCCTGTAAACAATTAAAATAATAAAACAACCATACACTGTCCTGTCTGCCCTAGTCCACATAATCCAGTGTCCCACGGCAATCTCAATTGTAGAACAGTCACATCAGGAGATGTGCCTACTCTAACCGCCTGTCAGCTACACACTGACCGGACCGCAGTGTATAGCGCTGAACTGCAGTAAGACAGGCCACACAAGTTCATCAGCTGATGAGCTCCGGTGATCTCATGGCACCACCGCTACATGAGAACTTCTCTTGTAGCGGTGGTGCCATGAAATCAGCGGGGCTCATCAGCTGATGAACTTGGGTGAACCTTCTCACCGCTATACACAACAGGAGTGATTACCTCCTGTGTCAGTGTGTAGCCGGCTGTCCTTGAGAGCAGTCACATCAGTGACTGCACTCAAAGTCATCAGGATCTTTGTGGAGAGGTGAGGAATATTGTTATTATTTTCATTCCGTTACAGGGAACCTTGGCTTCAGTGGACTTGGTGATGACGTGAGAATGGTTTAATTCAGATTCAATAAAGGAGTCTGTCATTCTTTCAAATAAAGAACTTTATTCTGGGTGTTGTTTTTTAATAATACCACTATGGGGTTAGTAACGGGGGTGTCTTATAGACCCCTCTACATTACTAACCTCTGGGCTTTGTCACCTGACAATACAAAGGTTACATCAATCCCCCCAACTATCACACCACTTGCTACCACTCCAGGGCAAGTGGGAAGAGCAAGGCTAAGTACCAGAATTGGTGCAACTTATGGATGCGCGATTTCTGGGGCGGTTGAGAGCTGATGTTTTTAGTCTGGAAGGGGGTCAATATCCATGGCCCCTTCTTAGGCTATTAATATCAGCCCACAGCTGTCTGCCTAGCCTTTGCTGGGTAGATTTTATAGGGGGATCCTACGTCAGTTTTTTTCTGGGGTCCCCCTGTAAACTAGCCAGTAAAGGCTAAGCAAACAGGTGTGAGCTGATATTAATAGCCTGGAAACTTTTATGGCTATTACCGTCTTCCCAGAATATTAACATCAGTCTGCTTTGCCTCTGCTGATTATGAAAATTGTGAGGGAGCCCACACATTTTTTTTTTGTTGTCAAAATTAACAAGTATTGTGATGCACATTGATTTCTGCCAGTTGATGTTTGGTTACAGCTTATGTAGATTTGTTCTGTAAGGCCAGGATCACACATACGCGTGATACGGCCAAGTCTTGCAGGTGAAATCCCTCCTCTGGCGCCGGCATTTGGGAGCGGAGCGTGCAGCTCCATGTGTTGCTGTGCGGCTGCACGCTCCACTCTGGAGTGCCCGCGCCAGAGGAGGGATTTCACCTGCGAGACTCGGCCGTATCTCGCGTATGTATGATCCCGGTCTTAATGTTCCTACATAGGCTGTCACAATGTGTACGTTTATTTAACTTTACTTACCAGTTTAGTAATGAGGGTGTCTGGCTAACACCTCTTCATTACTAAAGCTAGGGCTTGGTGTCAGAAGCACCTGCTGACTTGAAGCCTTAATCCCATTAACCCCCGATGCCACTCCATCAGAATGAAAAAGAATGTGTTGAACCAGGAAATTACATCACAATTTTTTTTTATAATATCTTTTATTTAGCTCAAAAAAGCATTCATTGGTGTACAAAAATGCATGCAAAAAGTGCATTTTTGCTGCTAAGAGATGCAGAAATCTTGCAGAAATTTCTGCAAGCAAATACGCAGTGTGCACACATACCCTAAAAGATTGTCACTTATAGAAGCACTTATCCCATCAAAATTTGTATCCTCTTAAAATATTGCAGCTATCATATTATATAGCACTAATTACTTATAATTACTAATTTTGCCCTTCTACCCAGCTATTTTTTTTCCCCTCAAGGTCTATGACATCATGTGCTTAAGAACTGACTGGCTGAATTTTTCTAAGCTCTATGTAGAAACAGGAGGTCAATTTTCACTGCACAAGTCATGAGCCACTGAAAGAGTCCCTGGCCTGAGGAGGAGGGAGTATCTGGGTCAGGAGTTGAAGAGGAGAAAGATTTATGCCAGGACAAGATACTTCCTATTTCAAAATAGAGCAGAGTTAACTGGGTAGAAAGGCAAAATTAGTAATTGTAAGTACACAGTGCTCTATGATATGATGATTGCAATATACTAAGAGGATAAAAACTTATTAGTGTTTCATTAAAGGAAGTTGTCCACAACTGGATAACGTGTTACGGGAAGTGTGGGAACCATACTCACCTCCTAGACTGGGGCAGCTCCTCTGTATTTAGTGCTACATCCCCTGAAATCCGTTTGCGGCACGTGACCCCTGCAGTTTTCACATTTTATCCAAGGAAAAAAAGTGTTTCCTGCGCTAGACTAAATGGCAATCAGGAGTAGAAAAAAACCTGTATCCCTTTCTATGGCCCCCTTCACATGTCCACATACTACCGGTACCATAAAAAAGGTGTTTCGGATCAGTGTGCCATTTGTTTTTTTCATAGTATGGCTTGAGAAAAATCAATTCCAAAGGTTCTATACGTTGCAATGTTAAACGCGTACAGCACATGGATGTCATCAGTATGCAGTACGTATTCCACTTGGACCCATAGACTTGTATTGGCCCTTATCAGCTGTACGGACAGGAAAAAACGGACATGTGAAGATCACCATAGGTTTTAATATGTACGTGTGGATGCATGTCTCTTGATACATGGTGAAGGGAGCCTAACACGCGTACTGTCCAAGTATTTTAACTGAATATCACAAGTATCACAGGGGGTACATAGCAGGGATCATGGGGTGGGGGGGGGGGGGGCAGAAAGCAGGGAGCCACAGAGATCACAGGGGGGCATATAGCTGGTGGGCACAGAAATCACAGGGGGGCATATAGCTGGGGGCAGAGATCACAGGGGGAACAGATCAAAAGGGCAGCACATAGGAGAGGGCACAAATCAAAGGGGGCACATAACTGGGAGGGGGGGGCAAAGGGATCACATGGGGACATATAGCTATGGGGCACAGGGATCACAAGGGGGCACAAAGCTGGGCCAGAGAGATCACGTAGGAGCATATAGTTGGGAGGCCCAGAGATTATATTGGGGTGTATAGCTGGGGGGGAGGGGGGGGACTGAGATCACATACATAAGGCATGTCACTTCTTTCAGCGGTTTTCCACCCATTGACTTGAATGGATGGTGAAAAAACACTGCAAATATGCAAGTTGACTTTTCTTGCAGCGTATTGCTGCAGAAAAATAAAGGACAGCCGGATGTGAGATCACACTTGGCTCTGCTACATCTAGATGGCAGGCTGCACGATGCGTCCATGCAGTCTGTCATCCAGCAGAGTGGACCCGATCGCCATACACTTGAATGGAGGGGTCCGACATTACAGTGTTTGACACGCTGTCATATGCATGACAGAACAGCAAACACCGCTTCTGATCAGCAGGGAAATCATCCCAGCCGGTCAGAGAGCTGCGGCTCCCCACTATCAGAAGAGAGCAGGGAGCGCTCAGCTGTGATCGGAGGTGTAAACCCACCTCCGAACACTGGTGTCAGCTGATGGGACTACAGCTATTATTTATATAGCACCATTCATTCCATGGTGCTATACATGAGAAGGGGTTACATAAAAATACAAATATCACTTACAGTAAACAAAATTAACAATGACAGACTGGTACAGAGGGAAGAGGACCCTGCCCTTGCGGGCTTACATTCTACAGCTCCCATCATCTGACACCTACAGCCGCTAATTACAGTGACGGCAGGAGCAGCGGATGGGAGTTTTCATCTGCTGCTCCTCTGCTATAAATTAAAAAAAAACAGCGTGGGTTCCATCCCAATTTTGATAACCAGCCAGACAAAACTCACAGCTGGGGGCAACCCTCAGCTGTCAGCTTCAGCAATGCTAGTTATCAAGAATAGTGGGGTTCTCACGCTTTTTTTTAAATTTAAATAATTTAAAAAAAACGGCGTGGGGTCCCCCCGTTTTTGACAACCAGCCTTGCTAAAGCTCACAGCTGGGGGCTGGGATTCTTAGGCTGGTAAGGGGCCATTGATATAGGCCCCCCCCCAGCCTAAAAATAGCAGCCCGCAGCTGCCCAGAAAAGTCGCATCTATTAGAAACGCCTTATTAGATATGTCACCGAGCCTGCGCTCCCTCACAACCTGACCTGAGGAAACTCCTGCACCGTGGGAAAATGCCAGGTAAGAGTATACCGCAGGTAATGTCTACAGGAAGTTGTTTTTTTTCTGTGTGCACTCAACTTTATAATAATAATCTTTATTTTTATATAGCGCTAACATATTCCGCAGCGCTTTACAGTTTGCACACATTATCATCACTGTCCCCGTTGGGGCTCACAATCTAAATTCCCTATCAGTATGTCTTTGGAATGTGGGAAGAAACCGGAGAACCCAGAGAAAACCCATGCAAACACGGCGAGAACATACAAACTCTTCGCAGATGTTGTCCTTGGTGGGGATTTGAACCTAGGACTCCAGCACTGCAAGGCTGCTGTGCTAACCACTGCGCCACCGTGCTGCCCACTTTACTGGCATGCGCAAAGAGAAAAAAAAAACCACTTAAACCTGCGTTTTTGGAGCAGCTTCTTTCCTGCCAAAATGATCATGTTTTCTCCTATGCCTCATTGGGGGACACAGGACCATGTGTGTTATGCTGCTGTCCACTACGGGGACACAAGTAAACACAAAGAATTAACTCCTCCTCTGCAGTATACACCCCTTGACTGGCCAGTAACGACCTAGTTCTTGCTTAGTGTCTGTAGGAGGCACTTGGGTCTGTTCTCAGACCCCAACCTTTATTTTATTTTTATTTTTCTGTAAATTTTAAAGGGAACCTGTCACCCCGTTTTTTGAGATTGAGCTATAAATACTGTTAAATAGGGCCTGCGCTGTGTGTTCCTATAGTGTATGTAGTGTACCCCGATTCCCCATGTATGCTGAGAAATAACTTACCAAAGTCGCCGTTTTCGCCTGTCAATCAGGCTGGTCAGGTCGGGAGGGCAAACTCGGCTTTGGGAAAATGGCCGCCGCGATCTCTAATGCGCACGCGCGGCATCCCGCGGCCATTTTCCTGAAGCCCCGTGCAGCAGAGCACTCGATCTGCGCACGCGCGGCCCCAGGAAGATGGCCGCCCCCACCGACGAAAGGGATGACAGCGCAGATCGCGCGCTGTCTTCACCACTACGCCACCAACGTAAAGCTGAGGAAGAACCAGCGATGTCACCACGCCCTCCCGACCTGACCAGCCTGATTGACAGGCGAAAACGGCGACTTTGGTAAGTTATTTCTCAGCATACATGGGGAATCGGGGTACACTACATACACTATAGGAACACACAGCGCAGGCCCTATTTAACAGTATTTATAGCTCAATCTCAAAAAACAGGGTGACAGGTTCCCTTTAATTTTTTACTTAAAGGAGTGAAGGGGGCGACTGATTCCTTTCAGGGTCCGCTCTCCCCCGAACCATCAACAGGCAAGCACGGCGAGTATACCTCCATGTACCTCTCCTGCGACGTTTGGGGCACGCCTAATCTACGCTAGGGCGACGGTTCCTATACGGTCCCGATCTCCCCCCTGTAAGATGGCGAGCACATAGAGTATACCTCTTATGTGCATCTCCTGGGCTCCACCGCACTCAAGCCCTCACCTTGGCATCTTGTAGTCCTCACAGTAGCCGTAAGCCCCCTGCGGCAGGCACATCCGTAAGTCCCCTGCGGCAAGCACAAATCAGGCGCTAAACATCCCCCGGCATAGGGAGGATCGATTGAGCTGGAGGTGGCTCCTCCTCGGTGAGTACTACTCTTCCTCACGCTGCCGACGTGGGAAGATGCGTCCGGGTCCCTGGGGGGGGAGAGGTACCGCTGGCTAGATGCCAGCGGCGACCGTTAGGCGCGGCCGCCGGCGCGCTCCGCCGGCCAGCTTCACTAATTTAGTCCCCGGCTTCTTCAGCCAGCCTAGGCCACAATTCAAAAATCCCACCCACTACCGGAGCCCCGCCCACTGCTCAGGCGCTTCTCACTCTGAACGAGAAGAGCCCTGCAAATCTCGGGCGCCATCTTGGGACTCCACTGCTGCAGGGAATCTTCAATCAACAGTCGAACAAAAAATAAAAAAGTACCGCCGTGATTCCAGCACAAGGGTTCCCATCAGGACAGGAAACCCAACTGAAGCGAGGGAGAGGTACCGCCCTTTTATTTCAGTAGGTTTCCTGTCCCGACTGGGTGGATCCCTCTCTCAGGTGTGCTGTCATGGGAGACGGGAAAATACAGCCGACAACGCTACTTCCCCCTCTTCCTCCCTGGGGACATTAGCACAGGACCGTGGGTAAGCTGCTCCACTCCATAGGGAAAAGCTTAACCCCTTCTCTGCACCCATAGCCCTGCTATTAGCAGCTTACTGGAGAATAGACATATACTATGTCTCAATCTAAGGAGGCAAAAAGGGGCAACAAAAAGCATACGGTTTTTTACTTCATGTGCCACTTGCAATTCTGCGTTGCCACGTGCCCACAATATCCCTCTGTGCCAGAACTGTGACTCAGCCTGTGCGCAGCCGCCTTCTGCCTCCACCTTCAATGTCTCCACCGACCCCGTCGCGCCTAACCCTCCTGAGTGGGCCGCGTCCTTGTCACGCTGTATGGATTCTTTGGTCAAGGCATTGGACTCTTTCTGAGGGTCCTTCTTAAGCCAGAACTCACCTCCGTCAGCTGCGACAGAATCTGGCACCGGTGCGGGGCCGTCCGGCCATAGGGGGCATACCGTACTATGGAAATCTCGGGGGGCCAGGAAAAGAATCCTTCCCTCATCTCCCGTCCATGCTCGAGCTTCAGTATCTGTGAGCTCATCTTCTCGCTCATCCGAGGGTCGCAGTGCACATGACTCAGAATACGAGTCGGAGGATTCTTTAACCCAAGACTCCTCTATCGGTCAGGAGATACTTGACTCCCTTATTGAGGCAGTCAACAAAACACTAATGGTGGACGAGGAATTCGTATCCACTCAGGAACACGTCGTGTCTTTTAAAAAGACTAAACGAGTTCAAAAGACATTTGCTAATCACCCTGAGTTTCAGGACATTGTCCAAAAGCACAGGGAACCCCCGGAGAAGCGATTTACAGCTCAACAAGCCACGGAAGCTAAATATCCTTTCTCCAAGGATCTAATGAAGGAGTTGTTTCTCTCTCCTTCTGTGGATCCTGCCGTATCGCAACTCGCATCCAAAACAGTCTTATCTCTGACGGCTCATCAGTCAAAAATCTTTCTGACCATCAAATTGACTACCTAGCTCGCTCAGTCTTTGAGGCCTCAGGAGCAGCTCTCCTTCTATCCTTTGCCGCTACCTGGGTGGCTAAGGCAATGGTTAGCTGGGCAGAGGTGTTAACCTCTACCGTCCACAACAGTAATCTTCCCCCAGAGGCGGCCACTCTAGCTAACCAGATAGCTCAGGCTGGAGATTTCGTAGTTAACGCTTCCATAGATGCGGCTAATTGCGCTGCGCAAGCAGCTGCAAACGCAATCTCCATCAGGAGGGCCTTATGACTCCGTGATTGGCGAGCAGATTCTGCTTCTAAAAAGTCGCTGACTTCTTTACCTTACCAAGCGGGTCGTTTATTTGGGGAGAAACTAGACCAAATCATTTCTGACGCTACCGGAGGGAAGAGTAAATTTCTTCCCCAGCAAAAACCTGCCCAGCCTTTTCGGAATCAACAGCAGTTTCGATTCTTGTTCTTTCGTAACAACTCCAGTTGGTCCTCCTCCTCCCCTACTTCGGGACGGCGGGAAAACAGAAATCCCCAGGTCTCATACAGAACAAACCGTTCCTGGAAACCCAGACAGATACCTTCTGGCCCTAAGGCATCCGCATCCCTTAAACCTTCTACACAATGACTCGTTGACGTGTCTGGTGGACACCGACAAAGTAGGCGGACCCCTTCTTTCGTTTCGTCAAAATTGGCTCTCGGTCGTTCACGACAAGTGGGTCAGAGAGCTCATGTCTTCCAGATACAAAATCGAGTTTTCTTCCATCCCCCTCCGCGCTTCTTCCAGTCTTCTCCCCCAAAGCAAGGGCGTCACATCTTCAGGCCATACAGGCGCTTCAAAGGGACGGTGTCATCGTTCCGGTCCCTCGAGACCAAAGGTTCAGGGGGTTTTACTCCAACCTATTTGTGGTCTCAAAGAAGGACGGGACCCTACGGCCCATACTGGACCTCAAACTGCTAAACAAGTTCGAACGGGTCCGACACTTCAGAATGGACTCGCTCCGTTCCGTTGTCGCGTCCCTGGAAAAAGGAGAGTTCTTTGCATCCATAGACATCAAGGATGCTTATCTACATATTCCAATTTTTCCCCTCATCAGCAGTTCCTGCGCTTTGCAGTCCAAGAAGAACACTTCCAGTTTGTCGTTTTGCCCTTCGGACTCGCCATTGCCCCCAGAGTCTTCACGAAGGTCATGGCGGCTGTCATGGCCATTCTTCACGCTCTGGGAGTGGTAGTCCTTCCGTATCTGGACGACCTTTTAATCAAGGGTCCATTCCATTCTGCCTGCGAGGAGTCTGTAAGTATCACCATGGATTCTCTTTCTCTCCTGGGTTGGAAAATCAACTTTGAGAAATCATCTCCAGTGCCGGCTCAGCAAATTTGCTTCCTGGGCATGATTTTGGACTCTTCCCGCGGGTTAGTCATTCTCCCTCCAGAGAAGGTCTTGTCCTTACAACAGGGAGCGCGCGCAGGCTCTCCCGCCCAGTCCCTCACTTCATTCGCTTTGCGATGCGCATCCTCGGGAAAATGGTTGCGGCAACGGAGGTTCCATCTCCGTCCCCTGCAACAGGCGCTGCTGTTAGCCTGGGACAGGAGTCAGTTTTCCCTCGACCAACGTTTTCGCCTGTCCCCACAGGTCAGGCAGACCCTCACGTGGTGGATGCTTCAGTCTTCCCTGAACCAAGGGAAGTCCTTTCTCCCAGTGCGCTGGTTAGTGGTGACCAACGATGCCAGCCTTTTGGGCTGGGGTGCAGTTTTCAATCACCACATGGCACAAGGTCGTTGGTCCACGAGAGTCACGTCTTCCAATCAATATCTTGGAGATTCGAGCAATCACACTTGCCTTACGCAGCTTTCACCATCTTCTCGCAGGCCATCCCATCAGAATCCAATCCGACAATGCCACAGCCGTGGCGTATATCAACCGGCAAGGGGGAACCCGCAGCAGGGCAGCCATGCTCGAAGTCTCCCACATCCTGCGCTGGGCCGAGACCAATCACTCGCTCATCTCGGCGATACACATACTGGGTGTGTAGAATTGGGAAGCGGACTTCCTCAGTCGCCAAGGTCTTGCCTCGGGCGAGTGGTCCCTCCATTCGGAAGTCTTCCAGCAGACTTCTCTTCGCTGGGGGACGCTGGATGTGGATCTCATGGCCTCGAGGCTCAACAACCAGGTTCCCCAGTTCATTGCTCGATCCCGCGATCCTTGCTCCATCGGGGCAGATGCTCTGGTCCTGTCGTGGCATCGGTTCCAGCTGCCATACATATTTCCGCCTCTTCCTCTGCTCCCGAGAGTCATCAAGAAGATCAGGGCAGAGGGAAGACCAGTAATCCTCGTCGCGCCGGACTGGCCGCGCCGAGCATGGTGCGCGGAACTCGTCCAAATGGTCGCCGATGTTCCCTGGAGGCTTCCAGATCGCAGGGATCTCCTTTCACAGGGCCCAATTTGCCACCAGAACTCCAGGACCCTGTCTTTCACGGCGTGGCCATTGAATCCTGGATTTTAGCCCAAGACGGATTCTCTCCAGGGGTTCCTTCTACCATGATTCGCGCTAGGAAACCCATATCCATGCGAATTTATCATCGCACCTGGCGCATCTTCTTTTTATAGTGCAATGCCCATGGACGTCCTCCTCTGGCGTTTTCCATTCCGTCCATTCTGGAGTTTCGCCAATCAGGTTTAGAGTCAGGCCTTGCCCTAAGCTCGCTCAAGTGACAAGTGTCCGCATTGTCTCTTCTATTTCAACAAAAGATCGCTTCCAGACTGCCGGTTAAGACGTTCATCCAAGGAGTCTCCCGGGTGGTTCCTCCCTATAGAACACCTTTGGCTTCATGGGATCTTAACTTTGTTCTCGGAGTTCTTCAGGAAGCCCCTTTCGAAAAATTGCAGGACATCTCTCTAACCCTCCTTTCATGGAAGGTGGTCTTTCTCGTGGCAATCAGGAGAGTTTCTGAGTTGGCGGCCCTCTTGCGCCGACCCCCTTTTCTGATTTTTCACCCAGACAAGGTAGTCTTGAGAATCTCTCCCTCTTTCCTACCTAAAGTAGTCTCCTCCTTTCATCTAAATGAGGACATTGTCTTGTCCGGCGCCAACCCATCGTATCGAGAAGGCCCTCCATACTCTCGATGTGGTTAGAGCTCTTCGGCGGTACATATCTCGCACGGCTCCCTTCCGTAAGTCGGATGTCCTGTTCGTGCTTCCAGAGGGACATAGGAAAGGTCTACCCGCCTCAAAGGCCACTCTAGCCAAGTGGATTCGCTCCACTATTCAGGAATCCTACCACGTCAGGAACGCCTCTGTCCCAGCAGGGATTAAGGCGCATTCGACTCGGTCGGTCGGTGCTTCTTGGGCCATTCGGAACCAGGCTTCAGCACAACAGCTTTGTAAAGCTGCGACTTGGTCCAGTCTGCATACTTTCACGAAGCACTATCACGTTCATACCCAGGCTTGGCAGGCGCATTCTGCAGACAGCGGTACCTCAGTAAGCCAGTGGTACATGGGGTTTAGCAGTGCAATTGCTCCCCACCCAGGGACTGCTTTAGGACGTCCCATGGTCCTGTGCCCCTCAATGAGACGTAGGAGAAAAGGAGATTTTTGTGTACTCACCGTAAAACTTTTTCTCCGAGCCAATCATTGGGGGACACAGCACCCACCCTGTTAGCCTATCGGCTGTTTGTTCCTCAGTTTTTGACATAGTTTACTTGTCTGGTTTTTCTTATACTCCTACTGCTTTACTACCGAACTGGGTCGTTACTGGCCAGTCAAGGGGTGTATACTGCAGAGGACGAGTTATTTATTTGTGTTTACTTAGTGTCCTTTTAGTGGCAAGCAATATAACACCCATGGTCCTGTGTCTCCCAATGATTGGCTCGGAGAAAAAGATTTTACGGTGAGTACACAAAAATCTCCTTTTGCTGCAGAAAAAAAATGCCCTGTGTGAACGTACTCAAACAAAAATAAAAACGCCACTCTTGTCCACAGACCATGTCCGCTACTGCAGCTCAGCAATGCTGGACACAGCTCATGCACAAGAGTGGTGCTGCTTCTGTGTTTCTGTAGAAGAAAATAAAAATTATATACGGTAATTTTTTTTTGTGCATACAATAGTTTGCTATTGATGAACACGTCATTAATTTCTGTTTATGACCTTTAGACCAGGGTCACACTTGCGAGTTCAATGCGAGAAATTCACACAATTCTCTCGCATCAAGTCCCGCACTGCCGCCAGCTCTCAGGACAGGAGCGTGTGGCTGCATAGAAATACATGCAGCCGCACACTCCGGGCCCAACGGCAGTGCCGGAGACTTGTGCGAGTTTCTCGCATTGAATTCTCAAGTGTGACCCTGGCCTTATTCTAATACACTGCTAGTACTTTAAACTGCACCCTTAAATGTTGACTGTCCAGATGAAGAGAAAAGGCGCCATGCTTGTTCCTAGGCTGCCTATGGTAAGAGAGTTAGGCTAAGCAGTAATATAAGATTTTGCATACACATGTGGCACTGCTTCTAGTGGAAGGTGGAGTAGATAAAGCAGACCCTTTATGAAGTGGGTTTCTATTAAAGGGCTTGTCCAAGACTTTTACTTTGATGGCTTATCCTCAGGATAGGTCACTTAATATATGATCAGTGGGTGTGTGAGACCTGGCACCCCATGGCAATCAGCTGTTCCTGATACCCGGCTGCAAGTGCTAAAGTTCGCAGCTGAACAGCACTGCTCGGTCAATTGCATAGTGGTCACGCACACTCACCTCCTATTCGGATCAATAGTTGGCGGATGTACAGTACCCGTCCCCTATAGATGATGGAGCTGTGCAGCCCCACAACTGAGCACTTCCAGGCGCCACTGGAAACTGCTGATCAACGAAGGAGTCTGTTCACGCACCCCCATGATCAGATACTGATGACCTATCATAAGTATACATCATCAATGTAAAAGACAACTACTTTAAATAATGTAATAACAGTTCTCCTAGCCACCATTGGCTCGCCTTTTAGGCGTTCTAAAACAATGAGGTTTTCAGGCAAGACCCTCTTTAGGGAATGATCCTTTTTGAATCATTTGGATCCTTCTGAAGCTTTTTTTTGCAGGCTTACAGTTGGACCGTGTCCAGTTTGAAATAGATTCCATCAGGTTCCTCTTCAATGAAGTGACATGCACTTACCAGGTAATTATCCTCTTTAAAGGGAACCTGTCACCCCGTTTTTTGAGATTGAGATATAAATACTGTTAAATAGGGCCTGCGCTGTGCGTTACTATAGTGTATGTAGTGTACCCTGATTCCCCACCTACGCTGCGCAATACATTACCAAAGTCGCCGTTTTCGCCTGTCAATCAGGCTGGTCAGGTCGGGTGGGCGTGTTCACAGCGCTGTTTCTTCCTCAGCTTTACGTTGGTGGCGTAGTGGTGTCCGCACGTTGAGGTGACTAATCCACTGTGGGCACGTGAACAAGGAGCGCGCGATCTGCGCTATCACCCCCTGTCATCGGTGGGGGCGGCCATCTTCCTGGGGCCGCACGTGCGCAGATGTAGTGCTCTGCTGCACGAGGCTTCAGGAAAATGGCCGCGGGATGCCGCGCGTGCGCACAAGAGATCGCGGCGGCCATTTTCCCAAAGCCAAGATGCAAACTCGGCTTTGGGAAAATGGCCGCCGCGATCTCTTGTGCGCACGCGCGGCATCCCGCGGCCATTTTCCTGAAGCCTCGTGCAGCAGAGCACTACATCTGCGCACGTGCGGCCCCAGGAAGATGGCCGCCCCCACCGATGACAGGGGGTGATAGCGCAGATCGCGCGCTCCTTGTTCACGTGCCCACAGTGGATTAGTCACCTCAACGTGCGGACACCACTACGCCACCAACGTAAAGCTGAGGAAGAAACAGCGCTGTGAACACGCCCACCCGACCTGACCAGCCTGATTGACAGGCGAAAACGGCGACTTTGGTAATGTATTACGCAGCGTAGGTGGGGAATCAGGGTACACGACATACACTATAGTAACGCACAGCGCAGGCCCTATTTAACAGTATTTATATCTCAATCTCAAAAAACGGGGTGACAGGTTCCCTTTAAAGGAAACTTGTCAGAAGGATTGTGCTCAGTAACCTACAGACTGTCAGGTCGGCGCCGTTATACGGATTAAAATGATAGCTTGATTGATGAAATCAGTCTTGTGGATGTTGTTTAATCAGTATTTGGGAGGGGTCTTTATGTGATGGTTTGTTTACATATGCATCTATATGAGCTTATGACAGGTCAGTGATCCCTCAGTTATCAGCCCCCTATTTTACATACTTAGTATTATTATATTGTGCTGTTAGGGGGAAAAAAGTAACTTCATCAAAATGGCACCGGCGGCGGGTGGCTGCGCTGTAGCATGATACATGCCCATCTACTTTATGCCTATACTATTGTGGGGTAGAAAAGAAAATTATCTTCATCAAAATGGCAGCAGTGCCTGCACAGTAGCTGCTGGCGCCTTTTTGATGGAGCCAAATTTTCTTTACTCCAGCGAAATGGCTCTGGCAATGGCACTTGCACAGCAGCATGTTAAACAACAACCACAAGACGGATTTCACCACCCCAGGTATCATTTTAATCAGTATAACTGCGCCAACCTGACACTGTCTGTAGGTTACTGAGCACAATCCTGCTGACAGGTACACTTTAAGGGGAAAATAGGGATTTTTGTGTACTCACCGTAAAATCCTTTTCTCCGAGCCATTCATTGGGGGACACAGACCATGGGTGTATGCTGCTGCCACCAGGAGGCTGACACTAAGTAATACAAAGAAAGTTAGCTCCTCCCCTGCAGTATACACCCTCCTGCTGGCCCCCAGCTAACCAGTTCGGTGCAAAAGCAGTAGGAGATCAATAGCAACATATAAACGTATAGCATGTAACATTATAAATGAGAGTATAACATATCAAAAGATAAAACAAAGCATAAGCTAATAACAGGGTGGGAGCTGTGTCCCCCAATGAATGGCTCGGAGAAAAGGATTTTACGGTGAGTACACAAAAATCCCTATTTTTCCTTCGCCTCATTGGGGGACACAGACCATGGGACGTCCCAAAGCAGTCCCTGGATGGGGACAACATCAGATCAGGCCGTGTAACCGCTACTTACAAGTGCGCCACCGCGGCCTGCAAGGTCCGCCTGCCCCGACTCACATCTGTAGAAGTATGTGAATAAAAGTGCTTCAAGAATGTATGGGGACAGGAGGAGTTCGCAAGCTTGCGGTCGTGCTTGCCGAAGTCTGGAACCTAGAGCCCTCAGACAGGGAAATAGGCTGAAATCTAGCTCGGAAGGACTCCTGGATGGAGAAAACAATCACCAGGCTAACCTGGCCGAAGAAACGGCTAGACCCTTCCTGCGACCGTCAGGAAGCCTACTTACCATCGAGAAAGTCAAGTAAAGCGTCCAACCCTTGGCAGGACGCCATTCTCGATACGTACCCACTCGAAGTACACACTTCTTCCAGATTATGGAGGATCCCTTCCGAGGTGTGTGGAGCGGAGTCGAAAGAAATGAGAGAACGATTCCCCTGCAACAGTGGGAATACAATACCACCTAGGCAATGAGGGAAGGGGATGTCCAGAGGGCAACCCTGCCTTGAGGTAATAAGGAGAAAAGACAAAGAACAGAACGTCGAGTTCCGAAGACTCATCAGTAGGACAAGAACGCAGAGAAAGAAGGGAAGAGACCTTCCCTGATAGTGAAGGCTGTCCGGATCCAAAAAAGAAGTCCACTGTAAGATGCCCAGGAACGTTAGGGTCCCACGGATCTAACGGTACGCGGAAGGGAAGAACTACAGGTTAAAGCTCCCTGCGAGAAAGTCCATCTTTCCAGTTTTGTCGCAATAAGACGGAAAACTAGAAGAACAGTAAGCGAGCAAACCCTGACATGGTCAGTGCGGTTCTCCCGGGATCCCTGGAGCCCTTCCTGCTTCCGAAAAGATCTCAGAAGTAGAAGAAGAGGAGATATAGAAATTGGTACCGTGGAAGAACAGAGCATGCACTGCGATGGTCTTGGAAGTCAAGGCCAAACCATGAATCGGAGTACATTGGCGTTCAGCTTGGACGCCATCTGACCTACATCTGGAGTAGTCCAGTGAAGGCAGATCCGATGGAAGACTTCCGAGTGAAGTTCCCACTCACTAGAGGAGAAAACCCTGACGGCTGAATATGTCTGCCGCCCAGACCTCTACTCCAGGGATAAGTACTGTTGAGATCCCTGAATGAAAGATCTCGGCTCATCAGTAGAGAGAGATACCTGGGCCATGGCGCTTGACTGTGGGTACTTGCTAGATGGTTAATGAGTGGCACAGCCGTGGCGATATCCAACTGAAGACCCGCCTAAAGTAAGTGGGCCTGCTGTAGGATTAGACGTACCGTTCAGAACTCCAGAGAAATGATCGGGAGAAGAAGACTGGCCTTGGAATTCCCCCAATGGCCATTGGATCAGGAGAAGGCTCTGGGAGAGGAAGGAGCTCAGAGAATACTCTTTGAAAGCCTGATAGATTTGCAGAAAACAAGCGCAGCGAAGGAAACTGCTTCCAATGTTGTCCAATTCCTCAGAACCCTCCTAGCGAACTGAATGAACCGAGGGAATGAGAGAACAAGTGCGCAAGCTCTCTGGAGAAGAGCCACGACCTTGACTCGAGAGAGAATAATTATCCTGCATGAGCAGGATCATCCTCAAAGAGGATCTGCTGAACTGGGAAAGAGGAAAAGAAACTTGTCTAAGTTCAGCTGCCAGCCCAGAGAAAGGGTATTGCAAGAGATATAGACGACTCAGCGTAGTCGTAGAAGAGCAGCTACAAAGTCGACCAAATAGAGCAGGACGACCATGCTTCTAGGGTGCAAGAAGCACACGACAACCAACATGACGCTTGCAACCATTCTGGTGTGGTAGCCAGGCCGGAGGACAAGAACGAGACTAGAAAATGCTGTTCGCGAATGGAAAGGTGAAGAGATTGTTGTAGCGGGAAGAATAGGCATGTGAGGGTAAGAATCCCGAATGTCTAAGGATGCCAGAAAAGTCGACCTCTTTCTGATGAAGTAATAACTGAGCGGAGGAACTCCATAAGAAAAAAGGAGGACCTTGACCAAGGTTGTTAGATTCCCTCCATTTAGGAACCAAGATCCCTTAGATCTAGGCTATCCTGGACAATGCTTCCACTGCTGGTTGGGTCTGTAGAGGAGATACGATCCCTTGCTAGTCTCCCGCTCAGAAAATTAGATTGGCCGGCTATATTGTTGAAGACGAAGTAGTTAAGGTCTCTGACCAGGAGACCATTGGTCAAGCAACCCATGTGGCGGCTAAGGGAGGGAAAAGCGCTGAACCCGAAACCACAAGACGGAACGAACTAGGTTTGCTATCCGACCGTCTGTGGTATCTTAAATGATGATACATCAGGCAGGGATACTGGTAGGTATACCACAAGAAACTCTACCCGGATAATCTGCCAAGAGGTAGAATGCGGGACTGCGACCAGCAGGTCTCTAGCCATCGTCGTGCAGAGTATAAAAATTAGGAACCCTCAATCCACCGTCCTCTTAACAGGGACGCGGAGAGGAATCGTCCGCTTTCTTGCATCATCCGCTAAATAGTGATGATAGAAAGGGGGGGGGGGGGGGTGCTTGGACACCAAAAATGTGTGCCTCCGTACATCCTCAGAGTAGAAGTCCCCGAGTGGACCGGGCAGGTTGTCTGGCGTTAGGCCTGAATGCAGAAGAGGATACACGGAGGCGACAATCCATATGCTCGTCTGTTGAAGGTGTGGGCGGAAATCGGAGCCCCTTAAAGGACCAGTCGCCATAAAAAACCGACCCGGAATGGCATCCAACTTAGAGGTTTCTGTCCAGTGCATCGCCCGTCAACCTGTTGATGATATAAAGAGAGAGAGTCCCTCTTTCTCAGAAGCTCTGGCAAATCAAGGCAATATCCGATCCATATTCCGCATTGTTCTCAACAAAACATGGGGGAGAGATCAGGAAAAGAAAACTTCCATTTTCTAGAACCTGTACGTTATTCAAGAATACTAGCGGCCCCTGCTAGCCGACGACTCCCATTGTAGGATAGGGAGCATGTTGAGTGCTCCAGAGTTCAGATAGGGAGACCAGTTTAGGATTGCTGATGTGCCCTTAAGGCCAGTCAATACTAGTCATGCGCCTTTAAGACCAGGGAATACTGGTCTTGTGCCTTTAAGAGGAGGACATACAGTTCCTGTGCGTCATGTGCCATTAAGAACCAAGGCCTACCGGTCATGTGCCTTTAAGAAACAGGACGAACTTGACATGCACCTTTAAGTCCAAGACATACTGGTCATGGGCCCTTAAAACCAGGGCCTACTGGTCATTTGCGTTTAAGACCAGGGTATACTGGACATGTGCCTTTAAGACCAGGGCATACTGGTCATGTGCCTTTGAGACCAGGGCATACTGGTCATGCGTCTTTAAGACCAGGACATACTGGTTATGTGCCTTTAAGTCCAGGGTATAATGGTCACGTGTCTCTAAAACCAGGGCATACTGGTCGAGATCCTTAAAGAGCAGGGCGTACTGGTCACCTTTAAACACCACGGCATACTGGACAAACGCCTTAAGACCAGGGCATACAGGTCATGTGCCTTTAAGACCAGAGCATACTGGTCATGTGCCTTTAAAAACCAGGGCGTACTGGTCATGGGAGTTTAAGACCAGGGCATACTGTTCACTAGCGTTTAAGACCGAGGAGTACTGGTCACGTGCATTTAAGACCAGGGCATACTGGTCATGAGACAATAAGACCAGGAAATACTGGTAATGTGCCTTCAAGGCCAGGGCATACTAGCCAAGTGCCTTAAAGGGCAGGGCATGCTGGTCACGTGCCCTTAAGGCCAGGGCATACTTGTCATGTGCCTTTAAGACCAGGAATACTGGTCGTGTGCCTTTAAGACCGGGAATGCTGGTCATGCTCCTTTAAGACCAGGAATGCTGGACAAGACCGGGGCATTTTTTTTTTTTTTTTTAAAGATTATGCCAGAGGTGGGACCCCATGAGGGGAACTAGGTACTCTGGGAGGAGCCGGAATAGGCGGCAGCGAAGGCTCCTGAGCTAAATTGATAAAGAACTATGAGAAATGTGACCGGCTCTGCTGGTAATATGCCCCTTTTAAACTAGGGAACCCTTAAGACCAGGAAATGCAGGTCAAGGGTTTATGAGAAACACCATGGAAAAAACTGGGGAAAGTTGGGCTCGAACTTTCGAGTAGTTTGAACACAGCATTCAATAACGGATCCAATAAATCTCCGTTCAGTAGCAGCACCTATAAGCCCAGCGACCACTGGGCATTGAAGCGGCTACTGGGCACGAGTCAAGCCCAGCGGCCACCGGACATGAGACTCAAAGACCAGGGGACCCGAGAGAATGCAGGTCCCAAGTATATAAAACCGTGAAGTTAGACCCTTTATGCTGCCGGACGTGCGGGGCTGCGGGGGAAGGGAGCGATTCACCTTACCGGGATTCTGAGTCCCCCGACTGGAATAGCGCCGACTACAGCGCTGAAAACCGCCGGCAGCAGCCCCTTCCAGAAGAACTAGGGACCGGAAACTTCTGGGAGAAGATGGCCGCCGAGATCTCGTCCTGCATGAGAAGCGCCAGAATAGGGGGGCGGAGCCGCTAGAGTGATGCAGGCGGGGGGCGGAGCTTCCCGGAATGCGGCCTAAACAGGTCCGAAGCCGGGGACTAAATTTATAGACTCGGCTGGCGCGCACCCGCGGACTGAAGGGGAAAGGACCGCTAAGCTCTGTGGGGACCCTGGCGCTATGGAGCCCACCTATGACCGCCAGAAAACTCAATTTTTCACGTGCACTTACCCCATGCTGCAGGTAGAGCTGAGCCAGGGAAGATAGGACGGTGTAGGGGTTGGGGAGCCTCCATCCACCATCCCTGCAGAAGAGGGGTGGAGAGGAACTGTCTGCCTCCTTCCATCATCCGCTTTTTCAGTGGTGATGCAGTGGGGGCTGCTCGGACGCCACGTTGGAAGGTGCCTCTGTACAGCCGAGGGTAAAACCTGGTGGACAGGGCTGAATGTCCGGCAATAGGCCTGGCTGCAGAGGAGGATACTGAAGGTGAAACTTCAGTGCTCGTCTGATAAGGGAGGGGGGAGATCGGTGCCCATGATGGGGCCCGTCGCCCCTAAAATCAGCTCAGGCAGTGGCTTCCCACGTCGCAGGAGAGGATACGGAGAGGTGAAACTCCCGTGCTCGCCTGTTGTTGGTTCGGGGGAGATCGGACCATGAAAGAATCCGTCGCCCCCTTCGTCCGTTGTAAAAGATAAAAAAGGTAAAAAGGTAAAAAGGAAAATTCTTTGGGTCTGAATAGCAGACCCGTCCGTGTGCCTCCTACGGACACTAAGCAAGAACTGGTTAGCTGGGGGCCAGCAGGAGGGTGTACACTGCAGGGGAGGAGCTAACTTTCTTTGTATTACTTAGTGTCAGCCTCCTGGTGGCAGCAGCATACACCCATGGTCTGTGTCCCCCAATGAGGCGAAGGAGAAAAAATGCTAAAAAAACTCAGATGGAATTCTTATACAAATGAATGAGAAGAGTTTTCCAATAAATGAGCTGCAAACACTACTGATCTGCCGACAGTGCCTGGTGGGGCACCATCTACAATTCCACATTTGGGCAACAGTAATAATAATTAGGCATATTCCCTAATACACCAATGCCAGCAAGTTTCCCAGGCAATACTACATCTCCGAGATCTGGACTCCAGTGGCTCTGCGGAGCAAGGCACTATGGCAGCAGATGCTGATCCACTATAACACCCCTTATCCCAGAAGCTGCACAGCGTTAATCTTCCCGGGTGCCATTCCACAATCTCCAAGGTGGAGACTTGATATCAGTCATTTCAATCTACTGATAATTTCTGGGTGAGCTATAAAAGTTTATTAAAAATCACATGCATATCACCTTAAAAACCACACTGGTATCACTGCCCCTTATTTGAAGTGCTATAGTAAGACTAAATGGTTATATATCACAAGAAAATTGCGGAGACAGACATTACAGGAGCTTACCAGCAAGAAGAACGCCTTTCTGGCGGATTTACTAGCAGGTGACACCTGAGCCCATAATGTCCATAATGGCGGTTCTAGAAAAGAATGTCTGGACCCTGACAGGTAAATGAACAGTGATGTGTTAGATCCATACAGTGCTGACCAGGTTACTAAGCATTGATGGGACAGAGCTCCATGATGGTGTGCGGGCGTCCATACAAAAAATGCACAAAGTGAGAGGAGAATGTCGCTAACACCCGTGTCAGCGTCTACACTTTCTTTTTGGTGGTAGGTTTCCTCATGCACCTACAATAAGTGAGACCCCCCCCCAATGGGGCCCATGCTTTGTAAACATTTAGAGGATCTGTGTCCTCCCCTTTTCCTACCCAGTCCCTCTTTTTTTCTGCTTTAAAAGTCCCAATCGTCCATATCCAAATGCTCCAGATCAGACACCAATTCCGTTACGCCCTGGGTTCCCGAATTCCTGGCTCCTTCAAAGTTGGTAATGGGCGACACAGGACGGAGCAGCTCAGGGAGGGCTTCTGACGCTCTGCGCTTTATCTAAGACAGAATGGAAAGGTTATATTACATATATCATATTGCCTTAGACGATCTCTTGTATGAAGGAATAAGCAGAGCAAGACGATTACCTGTTTGAAAAAGGAATGATTGAGCAGCGTACCAGCATTCGGCCTACGATGGAGAAAGAAAAGCTCATAACAGCACAAGTAAGAAGCCAAAATGTTCCCCTATTTTCCTATAACTGTATCCAACATCATTGCTGGCCCTTTAAATCCTTGCCATACAAGTCCAGTGGGCAGTCCTACTAAGTGACTGACAGCTTTCCCTGTGAGAATCTGCATGCTGAGCTTTCAGTCAAGTAGATCAGCCCACTGGACTCTTGAGCCCTAAGTGATTTAAGAATTATGAATAGGTAATACAACCACATACAGTACAGACCAAAAGTTTGGACACACCTTCTCATTTAAAGATTTTTCTGTATTTTCATGACTATGAAAACTGTACATTCACACTGCAGGCATCAAAACTATGAATTAACACATGTGGAATTATATACTTAACATAAAAGTGTGAAACAACTATAATTATGTCTTATATTCTAGGTTCTTCAAATTAAGCCACCTTTTGCTTTGATGACTGCTTTGCACACTCTTGGCATTCTCTTGATGAGCTTCAAGAGGTAGTCACCGCGAATAGTCTTCCAACAATCTTGAAGGAGTTCCCAGAGATGCTGAGCACTTGTTGGCCCTTTTGACTTCACTCTGCGGTCCAGCTCACCCCAAACTATCTCGATTGGGTTCAGGTCTGGTGACTGTGGAGGCCAGGTCATCTGGCGTAGCACCCCATCATTCTCCTTGGTCAAATAGCCCTAACACAGCCTGGAGGTGTGTTTAGGGTCATTGTCCTGTTGAACAATAAATGATGGTCCAACTAAATGCAAACCGGATGGAATAGCATGCCGCTGCAAGATGCTGTGGTAGCCATGCTGGTTCAGTATGCCTTGAATTTTGAATAAATCCCCAACAGTGTCACCAGCAAATCACCCCCACACCATCACACCTCCTCCTCCATGCTTCACGGTGGGAACCAGGCATGTAGAGTCCATCCGTTCACCTTTTCTGCGTCGCACAAAGACACGGTGGTTGGAACCAAAGATCTTAAATTTGGACTCCTGAGACCAAAGCACAGATTTCCACTGGTCTAATGTCCATTCCTTGTGTTCTTTAGCCCAAACAAGTCTCTTCTGCTTGTTGCCTTTCCTTAGCAGTGGTTTCCTAGCAGCTATTTTACCATGAAGGCCTGCTGCACAAACTCTCCTCTTAACAGTTGTTGTAGAGATGTGTCTGCTGCTAGAACTCTGTGTGGCATTGACCTGGTCTCTAATCTGAGCTGCTGTTAACCTGCGATTTCTGAGGCTGGTGACTCAGATAAACTTATCCTCAGAAGCAGAGGTGACTCTTGGTCTTCCTTTCCTGGGGCGGTCCTCATGTGAGCCAGTTTCTTTATAGCGCTTGATGGCTTTTGCCAGTGCACTTGGGGACACTTTCAAAGTTTTCCCAATTTTTTTCGGACTGACTGACCTTCATTTCTTAAAGTAAAGTAATAATGGCCACTCGTTTTTCTATACTTAGCTGCTTTTTTGTTGCCATAATACAAATTCTAACAGTTTATTCAGTAGGACTATCAGCTGTGTATCCACCAGACTTCTGCACAACACAACTGTTGGTCCCAACCCCATTTATAAGGCAAGAAATCCCACTTAATAAACCTGACAGGGCACACCTGTGAAGTGAAAACCATTCCTGGTGGCTACCTCTTGAAGCTCATCAAGAGAATGCCAAGACTGTGCAAAGCAGTCAAAGCAAAAGGTGACTACTTTGGAGAACCTAGAATATAAGACATAACAAAAAAGTGTGAAACAAATGAAATTAAGTATATAATTCCACATGTGTTAATTCAAAGTTTTGATGCCTTCAGTGTGAATGTACAATTTTCATAGTCATGAAAATACAGAAAAATCTTTAAATGAGAAGGTGTGTCCAAACTTTTGGTCTGTACTGTATATCCATTGGTAAGTGATTAACATTAGATGGGGTCCGAGTCCTTATACCCCATTGATTGTTAGAAATGGAAACCCTACCTTCTCAATGGTGAGATGTTTCCATCACTCTCAAAGAGTCTGAATGGAGCTGTAGCATGCATGCGTATCCCTTTGATAAGGCAGCCATTTTTTAATTTTTGGCAATTTCATTTTTTATTTATCATTTAAAAGCCATAACACTTGTTTTATTTATAAAAAATAAGTCAAAGTTCTTTTCCCAGAGAAGTAGATGCTGATCTACTAAGCTCCTCATGCTTTACAGTATACAGTTGTAGCCAAAAGTATTGACACCCCTGCAATTCTGTCAGATAATACTCAGTTTCTTCCTGAAAATGATTGCAAACACAAGTTATTTGTTATTATCTTCATTTAATTTGTCTTAAATGAAAAAACACAAAAAGAATTGTCCTAAAGCCAAATTGGATATAATTCTACACCAAACATAAAAAGGGGGTGGACAAAAGAATTGGCACTGTTCGAAAAATCATGTGATGCTTCTCTAATTTGTGTAATTACCAGCACCTTTAACGTACCTGTGGCACCTAACAGGTGTTGGCAATAACTAAATCAACACTTGCAGCCAGCTGACATGGATTAAAGTTGACTCAACCTCTGTCCTGTGTCCTTGTGTGTACCACATTGAGCATGGAGAAAAGAAAGAAGACCAAAGAACTGTCTGAGGACTTGAGAAACCAAATTGTGAGGAAGCATGCGCAATCTCAAGGCTACAAGTCCATCTCCAAAGACCTGAATGTTCCTGTGTCTACCGTGCGCAGTGTCATCAAGAAGTTTAAAGCCCATGGCACTGTGGCTAACCTCCCTAGATGTGGACGGAAAAGAAAAATTGACAAGAGATTTCAACGCAAGATTGTGTGGATGTTGGATAAAGAACCTCGACTAACATCCAAACAAGTTCAAGCTGCCCTGCAGTCCGAGGGTACAACAGTGTCAACCCGTACTATCCGTCGGCGTCTGAATGAAAGGGGACTGTATGGTAGGAGACCCAGGAAGACCCCACTTCTTACCCAGAGACATAAAAAAGCCAGGCTGGATTTTGCCAAAACTTACCTGAAAAAGCCTAAAACATTTTGGAAGAATGTTCTCTGGTCAGATGGGACAAAAGTAGAGCTTTTTTGGCAAAGGCATCAACATAGAGTTAACAGGAGAAAAAAAGAGGCATTCAAACAAAAGAACACGGTCCCTACAGTCAAACATGGCGGAGGTTCCCTGATGTTTTGGGGTTGCTTTGCTGCCTCTGGACTGCTTGACCGTGTGCATGGCATTATGAAGTCTGAAGACTACCAACAAATTTTGCATAATGTAGGGCCCAGTGTGAGAAAGCTGGGTCTCCCTCAGAGGTCATGGATCTTCCAGCAGGACAATGACCCAGAACACACTTCAAAAAGCACTAGAAAATGGTTTGAGAGAAAGCACTGGAGACTTCTAAGGTGGCCAGCAATGAGTCCAGACCTGAACCCCATAGAACACCTGTGGAGAGATCTAAAAATAGCAGTTTGGAGAAGGCACCATTCAAATATCAGGGACCTGGAGGAGTTTGCCAAAGAAGAATGGTCTAAAATTCCAGCAGAGCATTGTAAGAAACTCATTGATGGTTACCGGAAGCGGTTGGTCGCAGTTATTTTGTGCAACCAAGTATTAGGCTGAGGGTGCCAATACTTTTGTCTGGCCCATCTTTGAAGTTTTGTGTGAAATGATTAATGTTTTGCTTTTTGCTTCATTCTCTTTTGTGTTTTTTCATTTAAAACAAATTAAATGAAGATATTAATACCAAAGAATTTGTGTTTGCAATCATTTTCAGGAAGAAACTGAGTATTATCTGACAGAATTGCAGGGGTGTCAATACTTTTGGCCACAACTGTATAACAACATGCTGAAAATTCCCCTAGGTTAGACTATTACCTTTTCTTCTGTCATTAGGATCACACATGGACTCTAATCGTTAGTGCACCCTACGACTTATCTGCATGTAAATGTAGTTATATCTGTTCCAGCTGACCCTGCTCACCTAAGTTCAGGGTTCCTCTGCAGACACAGCTCCACCAAGTTGTGAAAATGAGGAGAGAAGCTGCGATTGTATGGGTGCATGCTTGGCTCCCCATTGGAAGGGCGACAGGAGGTCCCCTCGCCAATGCCAGAGTCGGCTCCTGAGCGAGAGGTCATCATGGTGAGTTCGGAGGCAGGGATTGTAGCTGTGTCCAGCAGGCAGGGTACGGTGCCATTCAATTTCTCCAAGAGCATCTAAAGAAAAGTGGAAGGAGAGATTACTGAAACATTAAAAGAGGGCTCTCAATCCCAGGCAATCACATCAAGCTCTAATGGTCCATTTACACTGCATGAATAGTGGAAACAAGTACTCTGAGGAACCCTCGTTTCAAAATGATCATGCAGTCTAAATAGGCTGCCGATCACCTGATGAATGATCTAAACTCTTGTTCGTCAGGTGAAATTATTTCAGATGCGCAATAGGTCATCGTTCTCAACAGCACATCTTCCTCTATAAATAAGACTCGCACTGTCAAGAACTACAGCAGCCTATACTCACTGAGCGATCCATTATAGATCATTTAGAGTGTACCTGATGCCGGGTCAGCCTGTGTAAGCAGGCTACTAACCAACCGCCGACTAGCAAGTAAGCTCCTTTACCACTGCGCATAGTACAAAGTAAAAGCAGCTAAAGCCCTACACCTTACCTGTGTTGCTGGCATGTCCTTGAATGGCACGTGACCATTAGCCAATTCACATGCTGTGATCCCAACACTGTAGATATCAGACTTGGCATCATATCCCTGCAAGTTCTAAGGAAAAGAAAAAGGACTGTAAAAATCCAGGAATATTAATGCACAACTAACAGAGAAATAGGTCACCTTACCTGCTGCAAGACCTCTGGGCTAAGCCATGGGAGGACCCTGGAGCTGTGCTTCGGAAAGTCATGGACGACTTTAAGACGCTGTCCATGGTTTATCATACTAAGAATGCTGCGCAGACCAGAAAGATAAACTTTACCGTCCACCGAGATCAGGATGTGACTGGCCTTCACGCTCCTAAGGGGAAGAGGATTGACACCAAGTTATGAGAATGTACCCCATTCCAATCAATTGGAGGAGACTGGGTAACCACTGCACTCATGGAGGATCCATTACGGCTTGCTCATGAGATCGGACACAGGAGAGCCACCATGTCCAGGGCAGCCAGAAGCAGCTCCGACACTTACATCTGATGATCACCATTCAAGCTCCTTGAATACCCGACCTGTGTAGTTAAGTAGCAATACTGGTAGAAAGATTCATTAGTGAATGACTAAAGCAATTTGTTTTTTGTGAATCTTGGTGATCATCTCTGCGGGAAACGTAGATGCAGCCATCTACATGTAAAACATTAGAAGACAGGAACGGGCAACTGAAGCGGTAAGTGAAGGTTGGATGGAATCACCTGTGCACATATCCCATGTGATGGATGTAATCCAGGGCTTTCAGCACTCCCAGCAAGATGTAAGCGATGGCCAGCTCACTCATGCCATCTGTGAAGTGTGTGCAGATCAGATCTTTGGCCGATCCTGTAAGAAAAACCACAGTAAGCGTAGTCAGGAGTGCACAATGTACCCTCAAAGAGCATATAGGGCACATGTCCCTGTGGACAACCCTCTAGCATTGCCCTGCTATTCATGAGCCAGGTGTCCCCCCATTCTACTCACCATAAGCCATAAATGGGGTGACTACCCACAGCTCATTATCAGCAATGAACGTGGCTCTGTATGGGAGGATGTTGGGGTGATTGAACAGCTTGGATACATGAAGTTCAGTCTAAGAAGAAACAGGATAAATGGAATGAGAACGTTTCGGGTGATCCTCGGTTATAGGCTTAGGATATTCGATCATAAAGCTGAGGCTCACATCACTGCTCTATGTGACCTCACATTCTCCATTCCTTTTTTTCCACGATTCCTAAAATTGTTCTTATGTCACATGCAACCCCGCCCCCACCCGTGACTACTCACACATGACACTCGGTCAATATTTATCTGCTGAAATGCTCTGTGCAATTGCGTGGCCTAATTCTTCATCTGCGAGTCACCTGACATCATGACACTGCCTGTTACTTGCACCTATGTGTGTTCACCTTACCTGCAGGAAAGCAACCATGTCATTTGTGCAGGACTCCATATTAATCCTTCTGATACAAACGTACTCTCCGGACGGCTTATAACGAGCCAAGTTGACAGTCATCAGGTCCTCAAATCCTTTTCCTAGAAAGTAAAAAAAAATATCCAATACAGAAAATCAAGTAAGAGGTTCCAGCATTTTTATAGAATTGAATGGGTTCTCCACACCATTCACATCTCATATACACGGGATTTGTGCGGATTCCCATATGCCCAAACATTGTCAGTATGAGACTGCATGCCCCTCGTTTGTAGAGGAAAAGACATTACATGCATCAATCATGTCTAGTCCTTGAAATTTTCCTATAAGAATACCTAAAAATCAGTTAGATATAGCTGCAGGTCTTCTGATAATTTCTAAATAATATATAAATATATATATACACACATGCATATATACATATATATATATATATATATATATATATACACACACACACACACACACACACACACACACACACACACACACACAGGTGCTTCTCACTAAATTAGAATATCATCAAAAGTTAATTTCAGTTCTACAATACAAAAAGTGAAATTCATATTATACAGAGTCATTACAGAGTGATCTATTTCAAGTGTTTGTTTCTGTAAGGCCTCTTTCCACTTCCGTCGTTTGGCCAACGTCGCAATGCATCGTTTTGGAGAAAAAACGCATCTTGCAAAGTTGCCCGCAGGATGCGTTTTTTCTCCATAGACTTGCATTAGCGACGCATTGCGACGTATGGCCAAACGTCGCATCCGTCATGCAACGGATGCGTCGTGATTTTGCGGACCGTCGTGACGAAAAAACGTTCAATGTAACGTTTTTTTCGTCTGTCGGAACCGCCATTTCCGACTGCGCATGCACGGCCAGAACTCCGCCCCCTCCTCCCCGGAACTCATAATGGGCAGCGAATGCGTCTCAAAACTGCATCCGCTGCCCACGTTGTGCACCATTTGCACAACGTCCGTCGGTATGTCGGGCTGACGGTTTGCGACGGCCCCGTACCGACAGAAATGTGAAAAAGGCCTTAACCCTTTTACCCCCAAGGGTGGTTTGCACGTTAATGACCGGGCCAATTTTTACAATTCTGATCACTGTCCCTTTATAAGGTTATAACTCTGGAACGCTTCAACGGATCCAAGCAATTCTGACATTGTTTTCTCGTGACATATTGTACTTCATGATAGTGGTAAACTTTCTTAGATATTACCTGTGTTTATTTGGGAAAAAAATGGAAATTTGGCGAAAATTTCGCAATTTTCTAACTTTGAATTTTTATGCAATTAAATCACAGAGATACGTCACACAAAATACTTAATAAGTAACATTTTCCACATGTCTACTTTACATCAGCACAATTTTGGAACCAAAATTTTTTTGTTAGGGAGTTATAAGGGTTAAAAGTTGACCAGCAATTTCCCATTTTTACAACACCATTTTTTTTTTAGGGACCACATCTCATTTGAAGTCATTTTGAGGGGTCTATATGATAGAAAATACCCAAGTGTGACACCATTCTAAAAACTGCACCCCTCAAGGTGCTCAAAAACACATTCAAGAAGTTTATTAACCCTTCAGGTGTTTCACAGGAATTTTTGGAATGTTTAAATAAAAATGAACATTTAACTTTTTTTACACAAAAAATTTAATTCAGCTCCAATTTGTTTTATTTTACCAAGGGTAACAGGAGAAAATGGACCCCAAAAGTTGTTGTACAATTTGTCCTGAGTACGCTGATACCCGATATGTGGGGGTAAACCACTGTTTGGGCGCATGGGAGAGCTCGGAAGGGAAGGAGCGCCGTTTGACTTTTCAATGCAAAATTGACAGGAATTGAGATGGGACGCCATGTTGTGTTTGGAGAGCCACTGATGTGCCTAAACATTGAAACCCCCCACAAGTGACACCATTTTGGAAAGTAGACCCCCTAAGGAACTTATATAGATGTGTGGTAAACACTTTGACCCACCAAGGGCTTCACAGAAGTTTATAATGCAGAGCAGTAAAAATAAAACAAACATTTTTTCCCACAAAATTTTTTAGCCCCTAGTTTTGTGTTTTCCCAAGGGTAACAGGAGAAATTGGACCCCGAAAGTTGTTGTCCAATTTGTCCTGAGTACGCTGATACTCCATATGTTGGGATAAACCCCTGTTTGGGCGCACAGGAGAGCTTGTAAGGGAAGGAGCACTGTTTTACTTTTTCAACGCAAAATTGGCTGGAATTGAGATCGGACGCCATGTCGCGTTTGGAGAGCCCCTGATGTGCCTAAACAGTGGAAACCCCCCAATTATAACTGAAACCCTAATCCAAACACACCCCTAACCCTAATCCCAACAGTAACCCTAACCACACCTCTAACCTAGACACACCCCTAACCCTAATCCCAACCGTAAATGTAATCCAAACCCTAACCCTAACTTTAGCCCCAACCCTAACTGTAGCCTTAACCCTAGCCCCAACCCTAACGGGAAAATGGAAATAAATACTTTTTTAAAAAAAAAAATTTAATTTTTCCCTAGAGGAGCTGATGAAGGGGGTTTTGATCTACTTTTATAGCGGGTTTTTTAGCGGATTTTTAGGATTGGCAGCCGTCACACACTGAAAGATGCTTTTTTTATTGCAAAAAATATTTTTTGCGTTACCACATTTTGAGAGCTATAATTTTTCCATATTTGAGTCCACAGAGTCATGTGAGGTCTTGTTTTTTGTGGGACGAGTTGACGTTTTTATTGGTAACATTTTCGGGCACGTGACATTTTTTGATCGCTTTTTATTCCGATTTTTGTGAGGCAGAATGACCAAAAATCAGCTATTCATGAATTTCTTTTGGGGGAGGCGTTTATACCGTTCCGCGTTTGGTAAAATTGATAAAGCAGTTTTATTCTTCGGGTCAGTACGATTACAGCGATATCTCATTTATATAATTTTTTTTATGTTTTGGCGCTTTTATACGATAAAAACTATTTCATAGAAAAAATAATTATTTTTGCATCGCTTTATTCTGAGGACTATAACTTTTATTTTTTCGCTGATGATGCGGTGTGGTGGCTCATTTTTTGCGGGACAAGATGACGTTTTCAGCGGTACCATGGTCATTTATATCTGTCTTTTTGATCGCGTGTTATTCCACTTTTTATTCGGCTGTATGATAATAAAGCGTTGTTTTTTGCCTCTTTTTTTCTTTTCTTACTGTGTTTACTGAAGGGGTTAACTAGTGGGGCAGTTTTATAGGTCGGGTCATTACGGACGCGGCGATACTAAATATGTGTACTTTTATGTATAAAATGTATTTATGGGAATAATATTTTTTTTTTCTTTAGTTTTTTTTTTTTTTTTTACACATGTGGAAAAATTTTTTTGTACTTTTTTACTTTGTCCCAGGGGGGGGACATCACAGATCGCTGATCTGACAGTTTGCACAGCACTCTGTCAGATCAGCAATCTGACTTACAGCGCTGCAGGCTTCACAGTGCCTGCTCTGAGCAGGCACTTGGTAAGCCACCTCCCTCCCTGCAGGACCCGGATGTCGCGGCCATTTTGGATCCAGGCCGGCAGCGAGGAAGGAGGTAGGAGACCCTCGGAGCAACGCGATCACATCGTGTTGCTGCGGGGGTCTCAGGGAAGCACGCAGGGAGCCCCCTCCCTGCGCGATGCTTCCCTATACCGCCGGCACACCGCAATCATGTTTGATCGCGGTGTGCCGGGGGTTAATGTGCCGGGGGCGGTCCGCGACCACTCCTGGCACAGAGTGCCGGATGTCAGCTGCGATAGGCAGCTGACATCCGGCCGCGATCGGCTGCGCTCCTCCCGTGAGCGCGGCCGATCGCGCTGGACGTACTATTCCGTCATTGGGAATTAAGGCCCACCCCACATGAACGGAATAGTACGTCCAATGACAGAAAGGGGTTAATGTTGATGATTATAGCTTACAGCCAATGAAAACCCAAAAGTCATTATCTCAGTAAATTAGGATAATTGACAAAAAACTACTACAAAGGCATCCTAAGTGTTTTAAACAGGTCTCTCAGTCTGTTTCAGTAGGCTCCACAGTCATGGGGAATACTGCTGACTTGTCAGATGTCCAGAAGGCAGTCATTGACACACTCCACAAGGAGGTTAAGCCACAAAAGGTCATTGCTAAAGAAGCTGGCTGTTCACAGAGTGCTGTATCTAAGCATATTAATGGAAAGTTGAGTGGAAGGAAAGCGTGGCAGAAAAAGGTGCACAAGCAACCGGGATAACCGCAACCTTAAAAGAATTGTTAAGAAAAGGCCATTCAAAATTTGGAGGCGATTCACAAGGAGTGGACTGCTGTTGGAGTCATTGCTTCAAGAGCCATCACACACAGACATATCCAGGACATGGGCTACAAGTGTCACATTCCTTTCATCTGAAAACAACACCTTGGACCACTGAGCAACAGTCCAGTTCTTTTTCTCCTTGGCCCAGGTAAGACGCTTCTGGCGTTGCCTATTGGTCATGAGTGGCTTGACACAAGGAATGTGACACTTGTAGCCCATGTCCTGGATACTTCTATGTGTGGTGGTCTTGAAGCAATGACTCCAGCAGTCCACTCCTTGTGAATCTCCCACAAATTTTGAATGGCCTTTTCTTAACAATCTTTTCTAGGCCGCGGTTATCCCGGTGGCTTGTGCACCTTTTCCTACCACACTTTTTCCTTCCACTCAACTTTCCATTAATATGCTTGGATACAGCACTCTGTGAACAGCCAGCTTCTTTAGCAATGACCTTTTGTAGCTTATCCTCCTTGTGGAGTGTGTCACTGGCTGCCTTTTGTATATCTGTCAAGTCAGTAGTCTTCCCCATGATTGTGGAGCCTACTGAAACAGACTAGGGGACCTTTTAAACGCTTAAGAAGCCTTTGCAGGGTTTTTTTTTGTATTATTCTGATTTACTGAGATAATGACTTTTGGGTTTTCATTGGCTGTAAGTCATAATCATCAACAGAAATATACATATACACACACATACACATTTAATTTTCTTTTACTGCTTAAAAAAAATAACTGGCAAAAGAAAAAAATTTTGTTTCTGTCGCCATGTTCTAAGAGCCATATCTTTTGTTTTTTACTCAAGCTGTATGAGTTTTTTTCTTTTTTTTTTTTTGCAGGACAGGCTGTAGTTTTAATTGATATCATTGGGCTCCACAAAACCTGAGATCACTTGACCAGTATACAACACACGCCAATATTATAGTACTGCAGTCCACTGTACATTTCCTAATCTATTATAAAACCCAACTTTATAGTTTTAAGGACAGGGTAGACACCTTAAAGCTAAAACAAACCGCACTGTACTCCCCTTTCTGGGACCACCAGTCTCCGACACTGTTCCCGGTGTCTGGCATTGAATGAGGCAACGTCATGTTGACAGCACAGCAGCCAATCAAACAGCTCAGTGGCTTTGGCGGTGCACACCCGGGTAGATGGAACTACCTGTTTAGAACCGCTGAGCTAACAGATTGGCTGCTGTGCAGTCAACGTAACGTCAATGTCGCAACCAATGCCAGCCACTGGGAGCAGCAGCGGAGACACGAGGAAGGCGAGTACAGAGCGGATTTTTTTTGTTTATAGCAAACAATTTAGACGGGTTGTTCTCATTCAATTACATTTCTCATCTGGCTGCATATATGACAATGGCTTCTAAAACTTTATGTGAATCATAGAGGTCACAAATGGTTAAAAAAAAAAAATTGTTGCAGTCTTTATAATACTTCCTGCTCTTCACAGAGACTCAGACTCTACGATTATTTGCAATGAGCATGCTCTCATCTGGGCAAAGGTCATTGTGCAGAAGGAGGTGAGTTGTAACATCACCTATTGTCAATGGTGAATCCTATGTTACTTACTGAATGTACACGTGATGCCTTTCATTGTAATAAGGTCTGTGATGATAATGAGACTGCTGAAAAGTATTCTGTAACAGGAAGTACAAGTCAAAGCAGTAGTGGTTAAAGTTGTTGTTTTTTTTTTTTTTCCCTCTCATTTTACATAGCGGAAGTTCTCCTAGGCAGTCACAAAAGATATCAGAAACCTCCCCCGCCTCGAGCTCACCTCTTACCTATGACAGTGAGCAAATCATAGCAATTATTGTCCGGTGTGTATACCCCCATGGTGTCCGGACCTCGACACGAGGCTATAGACTCAGCGCTGGCTGCTTCATCCGTCTGGAAGTGAGGGACAAAGAAAATAACATGAGGTCATTACACTGCAAGAAAAGGTATCAGAAAATAAAACTACATAAAAACTACGAAGACACAACATATCTGACCTGTAACAAAATGACAACATGGCGTCTCATTAAGATGTATTAATGGAATGAGAATGATTATCAGTGGATTAGACGATGCACGAGGATCTAATATTATTTGTAGCGTTTGGGTCTGTTATACTTCTGAGCTGCAATCATAATTCTGCCAGACGCAAGAGTTGAAATCTCCCAGCCTGCCCTATTAGTACCGTACCTTCCTGTGATGATTTACAATCTGTGCAATGTCATTGCTATATCAGGCACTATACCATAATATCACGTATGAAAAAAGTTACCATAACTGCCCTTCTGAATCATATGAGCTCATCATGCTTGCTGACTGCTTCCAGCAGAATTTGCATGTAGCTCCTAAGTATAATATATATTATGTTTTTTAAATGGTCCCAAGATGTAGACATACTCTCAGACCATCATCAGTATTTGGTGAGTATTTTACCTCAGTATTTGTAAGTCAAAACCAGGAGAGGAACAATCAGAGGAAAAGTATAATAGAAGCACGTCACCACTTCTGTCACTTACTGGGCTGATTTGTGTAGTTTTGAAAAAATCATTGTTTTATCAGCAGGAGATTATCACTAGAGGACTAGTAAACCTGCTGCCAGGTAGTCCTACCATGCCCTCCACCACAGATTGGCATTTTTCTGCCTATGCACAGTGTACACCAAAAGCTGCCAGTGGTGTGGGCAGGGTTATACAGAGCTCAGCAATTAGAAACCTGGTAGATCTGCAGCAGAGAAAACAGTGATTTTATTAAAACTGCAGAAAGCAGCCCATTAAGTGACACATCAATGGAATCAGGGTCTCTGCCCATAAATTATGCTGCTCTCAGATGAGGGAGCAAATACCTGGTGACAGATTCCCTTTGACAGAAATCATAAACAGACTATATATGAAGAACTTACTGTCCGGATAAAACTACATTGCTTTTCCTTTATTGGACAGTATTCTAAGTGAATGCTATACCTCATCAAAAACGTTTATACGTGGAAAGGAAGAATACCTCTAGTATTCATCGGCATCTGATAACTAGGTTGTCATTTAAGAATTGCTCCTTGGAAAAATTTTCGGGTACCATCAACTTTAGTGTACACCGTACTAAAGTCCCCCACTGACAAAGCTGCGGGTGAAACTTGCGTAGAGGTTCTTGGACCAGGCTACACACATTCCCCTTGTGATACATCACCAGATGTAAGTACAGCCATCTTCAATAGGCAAACACAGGTCCCTTTTATAGTCTCCACACATAGTTGATCGAGTTGGGGATTTCAGTACTGATGACCACTACTGTACTTTTTAAAGGGAATGTAATGATAGATCATTCAGATCCAATGGCAAGACTTCAGCTGAGATAGTAATGTGAACGTCTCACGGTGCTAGCAGGGATCTCACCAAGGTCACGGCAGTTCAGCCCAGCTGGGAACGCAGCCTCAGTGACCGGAGGTAACCTTTATGACGTCACCGTCGGTCACTGATGCTGCGCTCGCAGCAGCTCATTCACCAGTGGTTCTCAGCCTGGACGGTCACATCTTGGCACCGTCCAAGTTCAAAACTGTCTATCTCCAGACATGGATTACGGTGTGGGACAGAACAACGGACCGGTGAGGGATATTATTGTTTTTTATTTTGGTTTTCTTAAAGAAGAAGAGGGATTCAGTGGAATTAAGCATTAGGTGAGTATAACCGTGATTGTTATTTTGAAATTAAAAAAAGTAAAATTGTTTTGTTTTATTTCATATAAAAGACTTTATACTTGCTGTGTGTTTATTTACCATATAACTATAGGATTAGTAATGGATAGTAATCTGTGGGCTTGATGTCACCGGAAAATACAAAGGTGACATCAACCCCAAAAATGTTAACCCCACTTGCCACCGCTACAGGGCAAGTGAGAAGAGCCGGGCAGCTGTCTGCTTTATTTAGCACGGCTGGGTATCAAAAACGAGGGGGACCACACACACCTTTTTTTTTTTAGTTAGTTATTTAAATAATTAAAAAATACGGCATGGGGACCACTCTATTCTTGATAACCGCCATTGCTGAAGCTGAGGGTTGCACCTAGCTGTGAGTTTTGCCTGGCTGGTTATCAAAAATACAGGAGAACCAAAGCCTTTTTTTTTTTTATTATTTATATAGCGAACAGGAGGCAGCTGATGAATACTCCCATCAGCCTCTCCTGCTCTCACTGTTATTAGCGACAGCAGGCGTCGGCTGATGGGAGCAGTAGTCCCATCAGCTGACACCAGTGACCGGAGGTGAACTGTATACCTCTGATCACAGCTGTGCACTCAACATCTTTTGGTAGCGTGGGAATGCGGCTGTCTGATCGGCAGTGAGGATTTCACTGCCGATCAGAAGTGGTGTTTGCCACGCTGTCACGCACATGACAGTGTGACAAACACTTGGTGTTTGGGCAGACGAACCCAAACAGTAACACGGACCTCCTGGTCAAGTCCGTGTTCGGTGTCTGTGCCCAAATAGTAGGTGTTCGGTACCGATGGCGAACTTTACGGTTTGAGTTCGCCGATCTCTACTTTCAAGTAATCATCTATTTGAAACTATACAACAAGAATGAAGAGTAAACAGTGGACGGCCGTTTCGCACTCTATGTGCTTCAACGGGTCCAGATCTGGACCCGTTGAAGCACATAGAGTGTGAAATGGCCGTCGTCCACACTCCCGCACCCTCTCATATGACCTGATGTCCTAACAGATGTTTTATTATCTACCTCCAATAAAGAGCACGATCTTCACTGCTTCCTAAGGGCGAGTGCCGCACTGTTTTTCTTTTCTTACCTTATCTATTTGAAACTGATCCAGTACACAAAGAACATTTCCCATAGACTTCAATATTAACCCCTTCCCGACCCATGACGCCACGTAGGCGTCATGAAAGTCGGTGCCTTTCCGACCCATGACGCCTATGCGGCGTCATGGAAAGATCGCGTCCCTGCAGGCCGGGTGAAAGGGTTAACTCCCATTTCACCCGATCTGCAGGGAAAGGGGGAGTGGTAGTTTAGCCCAGGGGGGGTGGCTTCACCCACTCGTGGCTACGATCGCTCTGATTGGCTGTTGAAAGTGAAACTGCCAATCAGAGCGATTTGTAATATTTCACCTATTATAACGGGTGAAATATTACAATCCAGCCATGGCCGATGCTGAAATATCATCGGCCATGGCTGGAAATACTAGTGTGCCCCCACCCCACCCCACCGATCGCCCCCCCAGCCCTCCGATCTGGCCGGTACACTGCTCCGGCTCCCCTCCGTCCAGTGCTCCGCTCCCCCCCCGTGCTCTTGTCCGCTCCCCCCGTGCTCCAATCACCCCCCCGTGCTCCAATCACCCCCCCTGCACTCCGTTCCACCCCCCCGTGCTCCATTCCAGCCCCCCCGTGCTCCATTCCACCCCTCCCGCACTCCGATTCCCCCCCCCCGTGCTCCGATCCCCCCCCACCCCATCATACTTACCGATCCAGCCGGGGTCCCGTCCGTCTTCTCCCTGGGCGCCGCCATCTTCCAAAATGGCGGGCGCATGCGCAGTGCGCCCGCCGAATCTGCCGGCCGGCAGATTCGTTCCAAAGTGCATTTTGATCACTGAGATAGATTATATCTCAGTGATCAAAATAAAAAAAATAATAAATGACCCCCCCCCCTTTGTCACCCCCATAGGTAGGGACAATAAAAAAAATAAAGAAATTTTTTTTTTTCCACTAATGTTAGAATATCGTTAGGGTTAGGGGTAGGGTTAGGGTTAGGGCTAGGGGTAGGGTTAGGGGTAGGGTTAGGGTTAGGGGTAGGGTTAGGATTAGGGGTAGGGTTAGGGTTAGGGCTAGGGGTAGGGTTAGGGCTAGGGTTAGGGTTTCGGTATGTGCACACGTATTCTGGTCCTCTGCGGATTTTTCCGCTGCGGATTTGATAAATCCGCAGTGCTAAACCGCTGCGGATTTATGGCGGATTTACCGCGGTTTTTCTGCGCATTTCACTGCGGTTTTACAACTCCGATTTTCTATTTGAGCAGTTGTAAAACCGCTGCGGAATCCGCACAAAGAAGTGACATGCTGCGGAATGTAAACCGCTGCGTTTCCGTGCAGTTTTTCCGCAGCATGGGCACAGCGATTTTTGTTTCCCGTAGGTTTACATTGAACTGTAAACTCATGGGAAACTGCTGCGGATCCGCAGCGTTTTCCGCAGCGTGTGCACATACCTTTAGAATTAGGCTATGTGCACACGGTGCGGATTTGGCTGCGGATCCGCAGCAGTGTTCAATCAGGTTTACAGTACCATGTAAACATATGAAAAACCAAATCCGCTGTGCCCATGGTGCGGAAAATACCGCGCGGAAACGCTGCGTTGTATTTTCCGCAGCATGTCAATTCTTTGTGCGGATTTCGCAGCGTTTTACACCTGTTCCTCAATAGGAATCCGCAGGTGAAATCCGCACAAAAAACACTGGAAATCCGCGGAAAATCCGCAGGTAAAACGCAGTGCCTTTTACCCGCGGATTTTTCAAAAATGGTGCGAAAATATCTCACACGAATCCGCAACGTGGGCACATAGCCTTAGGGTTAGGGTTGGAATTAGGGTTGTGGTTATGGTTAGGGGTGTGTTGGGGTTAGGGTTGTGGTTAGGGGTGTGTTGCGGTTAGGGTTGTGTTTAGGGTTATGGCTACAGTTGGGATTAGGGTTAGGGGTGTGTTGGGGTTAGTGTTGGAGTTAGAATTGAGGGGTTACCACTGTTTAGGCACATCAGGGGTCTCCAAACGCAACATGGCGCCACCATTGATTCCAGCCAATCTCGTATTCAAAAAGTCAAATGGTGCTCCCTCACTTCCGAGCCCTGACGTGTGCCCAAACAGTGGTTTACCCCCACATATGGGGTACCAGCATACTCAGGACAAACTGCGCAACAATTATTGGGGTCCAATTTCTCCTGTTACCCTTGTGAATCAAAAAAAATGCTTGCTAAAACATAATTTTTGAGGAAAGAAAAATGATTTTTTATTTTCACGGCTCTGCGTTGTAAACGTCTGTGAAGCACTTGGGGGTTCAAAGTGCTCACCACATATCTAGATAAGTTCCTTGGGGGGTCTAATTTCTAAAATGGGGTCACTTGTGGGGGAGCTCCAATGTTTAGGCACACAGGGGCTCTCCAAACGCGACATGGTGTCCGCTAACAATTGGAGCTAATTTTCCATTCAAAAAGTCAAATGGCGCGCCTTCCCTTCCGAGCCCTGCCGAGTGCCCAAACAGTGGTTTACCCCCACATATGAGGTATCGACGTACTCGGGAGAAATTGCCCAACAAATTTTATGATCCATTTTACCCTACTGCCCATGTGAAAATGAAAAAATTGAGGCGAAAAGAATTTTTTTGTGAAAAAAAAGTACTTTTTCATTTTTACAGATCAATTTGTGAAGCACCTGAGGGTTTAAAGTGCTCACTAGGCATCTAAATAAGTTCCTTGGGGGGTCTAGTTTCCAAAATGGGGTCACTTGTGGGGGAGCGCCAATGTTTAGGCACACAGGAGCTCTCCAAACGCGACATGGTGTCCGCTAACGATGGAAATAATTTTTCATTCAAAAAGTCAAATGGCGCTCCTTCCCTTCCGAGCCTTACCATGTGCCCAAACAGTGGTTTACCCCCACATGTGAGGTATTGGTGTACTCAGGAGAAATTGCCCAACACATTTTAGGATCCATTTTATCCTGTTGCCCATGTGAAAATGAAAAAATTGAGGCTAAAAGAATTTTTTTGTGAAAAAAAAAGTACTTTTTCATTTTTACGGATTAATTTGTGAAGCACCTGGGGGTTCAAAGTGCTCCCTATGCATCTAGATAAGTTCCTTGGGGCGTCTAGTTTCCAAAATGGGGTCACTTGTGGGGGAGCTCCAATTTTTAGGCACACGGGGGCTCTCCAAACGTGACATGGTGTCCGCTAAAGAGTGGAGCCAATTTTTGATTCAAAAAGTCAAATGGCGCTCCTTCCCTTCCAAGCCCTGCCGTGCGCCCAAACAGTGGTTTACCCCCACATATGAGGTATCAGCGTACTCAGGACAAATTGGACAACAACTTTCGTGGTTCAGTTTCTCCTTTTACCATTGGGAAAATAAAAAAATTGTTGCTAAAAGATAATTTTTGTGACTAAAAAGTTAAATGTTCATTTTTTCCTTCCATGTTGCTTCTGCTGCTGTGAAGCACCTGAAGGGTTAATAAACTTCTTGAATGTGGTTTTGAGTACCTTGAGGGGTGCAGTTTTTAGAATGGTGTCACTTTTGGGTATTTTCAGCCATATAGACCCCTCAAACTGACTTCAAATGTGAGGTGGTCCCTAAAAAAAATGGTTTTGTAAATTTCGTTGTAAAAATGACAAATCGCTGGTCAAATTTTAACCCTTATAACTTCCTAACAAAAAAAATTTTGTTTCCAAAATTGTGCTGATGTAAAGTAAACATGTGGGAAATGTTATTTATTAACTATTTTGTGTCACATATCTCTCTGGTTTAACAGAATAAAAATTCAAAATGTGAAAATTGCGAAATTTTCAAAATTTTCGCCAAATTTCCGTTTTTATCACAAATAAACGCAGAATTTATTGACCTAAATTTACCACTAACATGAAGCCCAATATGTCACGAAAAAACAATCTCAGAACCGCTAGGATCCGTTGAAGCGTTCCTGAGTTATTACCTCATAAAGGGACACTGGTCAGAATTGCAAAAAACGGCAAGGTCTTTAAGGTCAAAATAGGCTGGGTCATGAAGGGGTTAAAAACTGGATCCAGCTGAAATCAGTTCTTAAAAAACGAATAAAAAGGTTGTGTCTGCACAACGTTTTTGCCAACAGACTGCTGCTGGATGGGTTCCAACGGATGATTACTGGACATGTGAACATAGCCATAAACTGTTTAAATGACACTATACTCTGGAACGCCAGGGGTCAGCTATAATGTATGGGGGACAAACCAGACAACTGTTTAATACCTCTGCAGCGCGACCACAGGGAACATTGTTCCACTGATGTCAAAGATCTCTCCATGGAACGCAGATGAGTTGCGTCCTCCGGGGAGACATTCTTTGTATGTAATCTGGCTAGCAGATAAAGGTCCTATATTAAGGAAGCTCCTCCATAATCCCATCATGTTCTAATAGGGTATTTAAATCAGACCATCCCATAACCTGAATGGCAGTAAAGATAGTAGCAAATTATCTACCTGGTGAAAGGACTTTGTCCTCTGTACTTTATTACCAATATTATACTACTAGTGGGAGTCTTCAAATCTTTAGTATTTTACAGTACAAGTCTCATGTAACTTATCAGGAACCTGACAGTCAATTCATGCAGCCCAAACCGCAGCCAGGCATAATTTTCTCTTAAGATACCTTCACACTGAACAACTTAACAACGATATCGCTAGCGATCTGTGACGTTGCAGCGTCCTGGATAGTGATATCGTTGTGTTTGACACGCAGCAGCGATCTGGATCCTGCTGTGACATCGTTGGTAGGAGCAGAAAGGCCAGAACTTTATTTCGTCGCTGGATCTTCCGTAGACATCGCTGAATCGGCATATGTGACGCCGATTCAGCGATGTCTTCACTGGTAACCAGGGTAAACATCGGGTTACTAAGCGCAGGGCCGCGCTTAGTAACCCAATGTTTACCCTGGTTACCAGAGTAAATGTAAAAAAAAAAAACAAACACTACATACTTACATTCCGGTGTCTGTCCCCTCGCCGTCAGCTTCCCGCACTGACTGTGAGCGTCGGCCGGCCGTAAAGCAGAGCACTGCGCTTAGTAACCCGATGTTTACCCTGGTTACCCGGGGACTTTGGCATCGTTGGTCGCTGGAGAGCTGTCTGTGTGACAGCTCCCCAGCGACGCTGCAGCGATCGGCATCGTTGTCTAGATCGCTGCAGCGTCGCTAAATGTGACGGTACCTTTAGTCGCGATTCAGAAGACCTGTCGATCACCTGAAGCGGAGCGGTGAGACAAAGCACAGGGCTGGACAAAAGATGTGGACATCCAACAGCTCCTGCTAGGCACAGCCGTAGATGACAAATCAATAGAAAAACAGGTTATGAGCCTTTGGCTACCTGACCGGAGGTGGCCAAACATATACTATCTCTATAAACCATTTGAAATTAGTAGAACAGGGACTCCTTCGCCCAAACAAGAAGGACTCATTACCAGAATGACTTGAGATGCTGATAACGAACATGATAATGAAATGGCAGATGTCATAGAAATGTACAATACCAGAAAATGTGTGTGAGCTCCACAGTCTCATCCCAGCACCCTGGTCTACAGGAAATCTTATTAGTGACCCACCAAAGGATGCATTTTTATCTTTGGGGGCATATTCCACTGTTATCCTCCAGGAGTCAGATATAAGATACTTTACCTGTTGTCTACGAATTAAGTTCATCTTAACAGTTTCCAACACGAGGGATAGGATAGTGGACAGAAAAATGACAATTGATATATGCCATGAAATAGAAAATCAAAAGGTCTTCATACTTAAATGCATGGTTTCTTGGCTAAAAATGTTTACACTATACCAGAGTTTCATTAAAAATGTTTAATTGACTTCTACAGCCTCTGTGTATCACAGTGCGTAGAAGGCTGCAGAATGAAACAGTGAGTAAGTTTGCCTGATTGCAGAGAAAAAATAGAAATTAACTTAGAAATTGGTTCGGAAGAAGAAAGATAGAGATTACAGGATCTGCTATCAGATTCAAGGTTAACTCATCCTGCTATGTACAGTGATATATAAGGGCTGTAGAAGCCAAGCAGTCCTACATTTCTAATGAAACCCTATTGCAAAAGTGTCTTTTTTTTCTTTTTTTTTTTTTTACCAAAAATACACACATTAAAATAATTATATATACTTTACTTGTATTATTTCTTTTGGAATGTATTAAGTTGCATTAGAATTAGGATATTTAATATTGATATATGAAAAGTCAGAGGTATAATAAACTAATGGTAACTGAAAGGAAAGAACTCATACAGCTAAAAGGCTTGTCCTATTTATGTTAGGAGAACGACCCAAAAACAGATTGATCATACGGTGTCCTGTTGCCGGGACTGCCTCATCATCAGCTGGAATCTGCCGGTGACCCCAGCACAAAGGCCCTGATTAAGGCCGGGGTCACACTTGCCAGTGCAATGCGAGAAACTCGCACGAGTCTCTCACATCAATACCCGACACTGCTGCCGGCACTCGGGACCGGAGCATGCGGATGCATGTATTTCTATGCAGCTGAACGCTTCGGTCCTGAGTGCCAGCGGCAGTGTCGGGTATTGATGTGAGAGACTCGTGCGAGTTTCTCACATTGCACTCGCAAGTGTGACCCCGGCCTAATACTGATGTTTCGCATGCCAGTCTTAATGTGGTTCATGCAGGAATAAGATGCACTAAAGTCATTAAGAGGCGCACACCACTTCATTAATTTGGCACATCTCATCAGTGGCGTGCACATCCGGGTGCCTCGCCAGAAATGCTACTCCACTTAGGGGCTAAAGAAACATTTCTGGGATAAGAAATGATTTTTGATTAATTTGATAGCCGTGCCCAGTCACAGTCCCTCCCCTGCTCTGCCCACTTTTGGTGGAGCTGCCTGAAATGAGTGCAAAAACACCCCTAAAAAAAAAAAAATCACAACATTTTTGCACAACTTTGTGCTGTGTAAAAGTTTTGTAACTTTATGCCAGTTTTCCTTGCAGAAAATTCCCACAAGGGAAAAGGCACTTGAGAGGTCACATTAAAAAAATCAATAGAATGACAGACGCTTTCAACCCTGGCTAATTGAGGGAGGTCCCGAACAAGGAAATCCCATCTGTGACCTTAAAATTCCCTCATCCATCTGAATACCTGAAAATGGGTTTTCTAAACAAAACCAGACAGCCACTGTAATAAAGACCAGTTATAACAATGAAAGCCAAGAGCTATGAAGATGCCCTGACTGGTCATACAATAATTGGAACTGTAGGCCTTGAGCGTGACCAGGGTGCTGGGGATGAAACTGCGCCTCACATTGCGATGCCTCCATGCAGCACATACAGACACATGGTGCAGAGACAGGACGTCTCACTTACTTTCCTTCGAGAGTCCCCTAAATGCGAGTCTGGAGGAGGGAGAGGAGGATGCACTCAGTTTATAACAGAACACGAATAGGACACAACGGCAGCTTATAAGGCTACGTTCCCATCATGAGCTCTTGGTGAGTTTTGGAGGTTGCTGATTTTCAGCACCCATTTTTGAAAATACGCAACATAAAAAAAACTCACCAAAAACGCATCCTGGGAATGGAGCCTTAATGAAAAGTCCACTCTTGAATTTCATTTTATGGTCAAAGCCTACATAAACGTCAAAGAAGATTATGTTCTACTGATTTTCAGCTAGAGGCTGTTTTCTTCTCCCATTAACCCTGTTGACTGCAACTTGGGAGTGTACATAGATATAGGACTCCATAGGTAGCAGCAGCTCAGACGTGGCGTATAAGTGACATTTGGGCTCCCACTGGCTGCAGAATTTGGGGTATAGTTTTGTGTCTAACTAGAGACTAAAACCATTATAAACTAAAGAACTAAACAAGAGAACTAAAGTATGATATCTGCAGAAATGGTCAGCATCCTAGATGGGTGTAAGAATGCAAAAGTGGAGTTCTTACAACGGCTCACCAGCAGGCCGCCTTATAATATATAATACTCAGAAGTAGAGTAAAGCAACACTCCAGGCAAAATCTAGATGGTGTTACCTAGTGACCCTGGCCATCAATAGGATTAGTTATCCACCGCCCCTCTCAGGTCGTGGACTAGGCAGGACATAGTGTGTTAGCTTAGCTTTGGGTATAGTAGATATAAATTAAGAAAAAAAGAACAGTTTCCATATAAAAAGGCTAAAAATGACCTACCTCCAAAAAACTCCAACTCCCTCAAACCATCAACCAGGATCTTGTCTGAAACCCAACGCTGCGGAGAGAAAGAAAGATGTCAACAGCCAGGAACAAATTTCCAGGACCACACAAAGGACTGGTGGGGGATCAACTCCCTGGAACCCGACATTCAGCAGATTGAAGAATAGGAGTTTACTGCTTATCCACTGAAGCCCAATAGCCTTGATTAGTCAAGACCGGCCACTGGGGTGATGTGTCCATTCATTATGACTCCTAATGAATAATGGAAGGTGCAAAAAGGCGTGAGCCTCGCCACATATTTCTCCAGTAAGGGACTGTCGCCACCCCCAGTTCCACCCACTTTGTAAGAGCTGGGTGAAATCAGCATAACAATGCCAAAAGTCACAACATTTTTTGCACGGCCTCATGTTGTGCAAACATTTTTAAGACTTTTTCAAATCTTTTTACCCCAGAATTCTCCAAAAAAAAAAAAAGTGATGATGAATTGGTGCCAATATGTAGTAGGATCAAGCTCCTTCTAATGGCGCCTGCAGGCGGCAAAAATCTCATTTAAAGGGACAACGTGATGTGTTCCATTTAAAAGGAAAACTTTCACCAGGATTTTATACCCTACAACTTTAAAGATATGGCCAGGGAAGAGCAGGCAGCCGGTCCGGGACAAATCTGATTTGTGGCAATGGTCCCCGGCTGGATCACTGCAGTTTATTTTCTCTGGAGCGGAATGGGCAACTTAAATCAGATGACAGTTTCCCTTTAAATGGAACTGATCACAATGAAAGTGCAGAGGAAAAGAAATTGACCAAGTGTATTTTTTAATGGGAATCGATTCAGTATGATTTATACTTTAGTCACATAAATATCTGCTCATTCTGGTCTTAGGAGTCCAGTGGGCGGTCCTACACATGTATTGACAGCCATCTCTGTGTGTACACACTAATACAAAAAACGCTGTCAATTGCTGAGCAGATTTGTCCACTAAACTTATTAAAAGGCTACCTGTCTGAAGAATGTACCTAGAAAACTTGGGGTACTGCTCCCCAATTTAGTCGTTATCTGGGGCTCCATTGCACCAAAATTTATGTCTAAATCCTATGCAAATCAGGCTCCCAAATGAACTTGCAGTCCTCGGCTCCTCTTCATTTCTCTGCTGGCCGCTCCAGCTTCTCGATTGACAGTGGAGAGCAGCGGTGACTTGTACAGTAGAGCCTCTGTCCCAACTGTCAATCAAGAATTGTGGGAGGTGCTAGCAGGGAAAAGCCGAGGACTGAAGGGCACCGATAGCCCACTGGGGAACATGGGAGCCTAACCTGCATAGGATTAAAGGGTAAATTTTGGAGCAATGGAGCTCCAGGTGAATAGGTATTGATGGAAATGTGTTTCCTTGGCTTATCCTGCAGTACCACAGGTCTCCTAGTTACATTCCTACTGACAGGCTGGCTTTGATTCGGATAGGTCATCAATATCATATTGGTGGTGGTCCGGTCCCTTCACCGATCAGCCGCTTGCAGCTCTTGAAGTGTCCAGAAGTACAGAGCCAGGACACCACAGCACCATACACTGTGTGGTGGCAGATCTGGGGTACTACAGCCTAGAACACATTCACTTTAATAAAAGCTGAGCTGCAGTTCCTCAGAATGACCACTACACTAGTAGGGCGCTGTGGTGTCCCAGCATTGTACTCTGTTTACTTTTGGACAGGGCAAGTGCCGCAAACAGCTGACTGGTAAGGGAGTCGGGTGTGGGACCAAATAGATCTGATATTGATTACCTACGAACAGTTTATCAATACGCAAAGCAAGTCCTAGACAACCCCTTTAATTGTGGCTATATAGCGGAGGCTTATTAACACATAAGGAAAATAATCAGCAGAGGACACTGAAAGTAAGACTCACATGGAATTAGAAGGTGGACATCGATCAGAAGTTGACAAATTACTTTGTTGAACATCTTTGTCTTTTAAATGCACCAAGTACAGATTATAGGGAATCCGTCACAGGTTTTTTGGCACAATATCTAAGTGCAGCATAATATAGAAACCCCGATTCCAGCGGTGTATCACTTACTGGGCCGCTGTGTTATCACTAGAGGACTAGCAACCCTGCTCCATATTCATCCGCTCTGTATAACCACGCCTCCACCCGATTGGCAACTTTCTGCCTATGCACAGTGTACACAGAAAGCTGCCAATCAGTGGTGTGGGTGGGGTTATACAGAACTCAGCATTCAGAGAACTGCAGCAAAGAAAACTATGATTTTATCAAAACTGCAGCAAGCAGCCCAGTAAGTGACACATCACTGGAATCAGGCTCTCTGCCCCTACATTATGCAGCTCTCAGGTGACAGATTCCCTTTCAGGAACACATGGCGTGTACGGCCGTACTTACGAGAAAAGACATGGGGTCCTCTTTATGGTGAAGGATTGCTCAGATGCCATAAACTAGAACCTGCAAGTAGAGAACACGTCACATCATATGTCACAGATAGTGGTCCCCTGCAGCCAGTGGGGAACTACAAATGCCAGCATGCCTGTACAGAACAGCCAAGTGACAGCTTCCACTCCTGCTGATATGCCAGTCTTTATGTCTGGTGCATTAGCCCCTTGTAGACATTGGCATGCTGTGACCTGCAGTTCCCCAGCAGCCATGCAGGAGGGGAGGACACCTGAACACCAGCAGCATAGACACACACAGGCTGCAGCAGCCGCACTGCTAGCGACAACACACCACACACACTGCCTGACACAATACACACCCCCTCTTCCTCTGCCTGGCTGCACCGCGGCTACTTCCGCTCTGCCCGGGAAGTGACGTCAGTGTGGGCAAAGTGTGTTCTCCTGGGTTACCTTAGTTGACGTCACTTCCGCCGCGGCCTGTGTGGACTTTGCAGGAGAGGCGAGAACTAGGAAAGGTACGGATACCGGGAGAGGTCGGGTGTTGGTGTCGGGTGTTGTATGGGGGTCGCTTCTCCTCTGTACCAGGCCCCGTTATTGGCACAGGGGAGTCATCGTGTTATATTACTACCAGAACGCCAAGCTGTGTCTGACTCTCAGGGCATGCTGGGAGTTGTAGTCCCACTGCAGCTGGATGGCCTTGTATTGTATCCCTGACTTGCTACAAGTTCAGAACTATCCCACGACCTCTGCCATAGACCCCATGATAAGCGCTGAGGACAGGCTGGTGGATTCTGTGTGATCCAGCCCAGGGAATCCTGTCACTGTGGTGTCATGTATATACTTGTGGGTGTATAGAATATGTATGTACGTATATACTGTTCAAATAAAGGGAGCACTTACACAACACGATGTAACTCCACGTCAGTCACACTTCTGTGACATCCTCCTGGCCAGTTATGAAGCAACACGGATTGTGGATCAATTTCTCCTGCTGTTGTGCAAAATGGAACCGACAACAGGTAGAAATGATAGGCAATTATCAAGACAGCCCCTATAAAGGAGTGGTTCTGCAGGGGGTGACCACAGACTATTTCTCTGATCTCATCCGTTTTGGCTGTTGTTTTGGTCACTTTTGCATTTTGTCATTGCTCTCGCCCCTAGGAGTACAGTGGCATGAGTCGGTATCTACAACCCACAGAAGTTGCTCAGTGCAGCTCATCAAGGGTGGCACATCAATGGTAGCTGTGTCTATGCACAATGTCCAGAACATGGGGCAAATACCAGGAGACGTGGAGGGGGATGTAGGAGGGCAAGAACCCAGCAGCAGGACTGCTACCTCAGCCTTTATGCAAGGAGCAGGTGCACGCTGAGCACGTGACAGTCTGGAGACGCCGTGGAGAGCGATCTGCTGCCTGCAGAGGTACTCGTCAGAGGTAGCCTGACTGCCATTAGGTACCGAGATGAGATCCTCAGACCCCTTGTGAGACCATATGCTGGTGCGGATGGCCCTGGGTTCATCCTATTGCAGGACAATGCCACACCTCATGTGGCTGGAGTGTGTCAGCAGTTCCTGCAAGATAAAGGCATTGAAGCTATGGACTGGCCCACCCGTTCCCCAGACCTGAATCCGATTGGGACATCATGTCTCGCACCACCCACCAACGTCACGTTGCACCACAGACTGTCCAGGAGTTGGTGGATGCTTAAGTCCAGGTCTGGGAGGAGACCATCCCCCGGCTCATCAGGAGCATGCCCAGGCATTGTAGGGAGGTCATATAGGCACGTGGAGGCCACACACACTACTGAGCATCATTTCCTTGTCTTGAGGCTTTGTGTATGTTGTGTATGTATATCAGACTGACCTGTGATGATTTGTTCAGGAGTCGTGCTCTTTTGGGGCTCCTGTTACTGTCAGAGGGGCCAAAATTCTGTGTTGTGCCCCATAGACGTGAATAAGTGCCCCTGCTGTAACTGTCTACTATATAATTGTCTAAGGGTCACTTCCGTCTGTCTGTCTGTCACAGATATTCATTGGTCGCGGCCTCTGTCTGTCATGGAAATCCAAGTCGCTGATTGGTCGTGGCAAAACGGCCACGACCAATCAGCGACGGCCATAGTCTGGCAGCAAAATGGCCGCTGCTTTACTGTCCTGCAGTCAGCACTGAGTGCTCACACAGGGTTAACACCAGCTTAACGGACCGCGGTGTAACGCACTCCGTTACGCAGCTATTAACCCTGTGTGACCAACTTTTTACTATTGATGCTGCGTATGCAGCATCAATAGTAAAAAGATCTAATGTGACAAATAATAATAATAAAAAAAAAAGGTTATTCTCACCCTCCGACGTGGTGCGCTGTCCTCAGCAGTGCAAGCGGCAGGTTCCGGTGCCAAGGATGCTGTGCGAGAAGAACCTGCCATGACGTCACGGTCATGTGACTGCGACGTCATCACAGGTCCTGCGCTCATACCAACCCTGGGACCGGAAGCTGCCGCGTGCACCGCACACAGGTGCCAGGACTTCAAGGGGCCTTCGGAGGGTGAGTATATGTTTCTTTTTTATTTTAAGTCTTTTTTAACCTTGCATATAGTGTCCACATTGCTATATACTACGTGGGCTGTGTTATATACTGCGTGGGCTCTGTTATGCTGTGCAATACACTACGTGACTGTGCAATATACTACGTGCCTGTGCAATATACTACATGGCTCTACAATATACTACGTGGCTATGTTATTTACTACGTGGCTCTGCTATATACTACTTGGCTGACCAATATACTACATACCTGTGCAATACACTACGTGGCTATGTTATATACTACGTGGCTGTGTTATATACTACGTAGCTCTGCTATATACTACGTACGCTGTGTTACATACTACGTAGCTCTGTTATATACTACGTTGGTTGTGTTATATACTACGTCACTGTGCAATATAGTAAGTAGCCTGTGCTATATACTACCTACATATTCTAGAATACCCGATACGTTAGAATCGGGCCACCATCTAGTACTGTATAAACCCGTGGTGCCATATCACGTTACTCCTGCGTTTTACTATACGTGCAGTAATGATACACTGCATAGATCTATGCTTGAAGTTTGTCCTTCAAAAATGTCCTTCTCTTTTGACTCCACACCCCTCCATATAGCCTTACCATTTCGAAAGTGACAGTACTTCCTCTCTTTTGGGGAACTCTGGATGAGAATCTGTCACCAGATATTTGCCACCTAACCTGAGAGCAGGATAATGTAGAGACATTGGCCCTTATTCTAGAGATGTGTCTCTTACTGGGCTGCTTGCTGTAGTTTGTATAAAATCACAGTTTTATCAGCGGATTATTATTAGAGGACTAGTAACCCTGCTGCCCTGTAGTCCTCCATATTCATGAGCTGTGTATAACCCAGCACTGATTGGCAGCAGAATTGTGATTTTATGAAAATATTTTGTAGCTCGGAAAGTGATACATTGTCGGAATCAGGGTCACTGCCTCTACATTATGCCGCTCTCAGATGCAGAGCAGAAACCTGCTGACCGTTTCCCTTTACTATACACTTTTGCTTTTTGCTATGTCTTTAGTGGCTTTAACCCCTTAATGACAGCCAATACGTCTTTTAACTGACCTGAGATATAAGAGAATAGCCTCCCCATACAGGTGACAATTCATCATCTGTCGGTTGTACACTATAGCTGACAACTTGCTGTATCAGCCACGATCAGTGTTTGCACCGTCCATATCTGTTTAACCCCTTAGATACTGCTGTCAATAGTGACTACATCAATATAAATGGTTAACAGAGTGTGGGGGCTTCCTCTTTAGCCCAATTGGTGCCCTCAGATTATGATTGTGTGGTCCTGATGTTTGCCGTGGCAGTTCACGACCAAATAGCAGCATTAGAGTCTGACGGCTATAGTAATCTGTTCAGATGTTAGCGACATTTAGGTGGTAAAAATACACATTTTCATTTCTGTCATAACACTTTGCATTAATTCCTGTAAAGCACCCGAAGGGTTAATAAACTACCTGACAGCAGTTTTCAATATGTCAGGGGGCGCTATTTTTAAAATGGTATCACGTTTGGGGGTTTCCCAATATATGAGACCCCTAAAGTCACTTCAAACATGGATAAGTCCTTAAAAAAATAAATTTAGTGAATTTCCTTGAAAAAATGAAAAATTGCTGCTACATTTTTAAACCTCCTAAAATGCTAACAAAATAAAATAACATTTTACAAAAGGTGCTGATGTAAAGCAGACGTGTGGGAAATGTTATTTATTAATGGTTTGCTGTGGTATGACCATCTGGATTAAAGGGATAAACATTCAAATTTTGAAAATTGCTAATTTTTTAACATTTTTCTCAACATTTTTCTATTTTTTATAATTAAACACAAAACATATTGACCTAAATTTACCATTATCATAAAGTATAATGTGTCATGAAAAAACAATCTCAAAATCACTGGGATTTGTTGAAGAGTTGCAGAGTTATTACCACATAAAGTGACACTGGTCAGATTTCAAAAATTTGGCTCCGTCACTAAGGGGTTAAGCCTTTTTCACAACAGTGAGATGGCCCCTGGTGTCCCAGGGCAAAATCTGCCATTTGCTAGAAACAGGACCCTGGACAATCTAGTCCGACAACCCCTTTTAGGGTATGTGTCCACGGGCCGGATTGGATCCGGATTAGCTGCGGATTGAACACTGCGTACAGCCGCAGCATTCAACCCGCAGCGTCCAGATGTTACAGCATAGTGGAGGGGATTTTATGAAATCCCGTCTCCACTATGCGTGCGAACATAGGAGTCAGATCCTATAATATGGCGGAGTAACTGGGGTCAGGACATACTTGGAGTGCCACAGGGTTGTGTAATCGTCTTCTGCAGCAGTGTGCCGCTCCTGAGGCCTCCTGCTTGCTGGGGGGCAGTGGTCTCCTGCTAGACAGTGACACCTATCTTGTTATGATCATGGCCATGTTTTTACACTTACACTATGTGCACACGTTGCGGATTAGGCTTAGGAATTTCTGGTGCGGATTCTGCCTCTCCTGGAAGAAAACACACCTGCGGATTTGTGGCGTTTTTTGTGCAGTTCCGCAGCGTTTTTTTGTGCGTTTTTGCTGCGGTTTTCTTGCGGATTTGCTGCGTTTTTTACCCCTGCGGTTTTCTATAATGGAATGGGTACAAAAACGCTGCAGATTCACAAAAAAATAAGTGACATGCTACTTCCTTTAAACCGCAGCGGATTTTCCACAGTGTGCACAGCATTTTTTTTTCTCATTGATTTACATTGTACTGTAAATCTATTGCGGATCTGCAGCGTTTCTGCACCTCAAAAAACGCTGCGTATCCACAGAGAATCTGCAACGTGTGCACATACCCTACTTCTTTTAAACCGCAGCGTTTCCGCAGTGGATTTTCTGCAAAGTGTGCACATAATTTTTTTATTACCTAGTACAATGGTAAGTGGTGGCACAGAAGGCGCTCACAAAAAAATTAATGAATAAAATGTATTAAAATAATAATTCGGGATAGATGGAAACACCGCAGTAGATGAAATATAGGAATAGATTGTATCCATAAATTAGGTCAATAAAGTGCAACGTGCAACTAACAAGAAAAACATGTGACCATAAATGTGCAAAAGGCGAATTCTAAGGGTATGAGCACACGTTCCAGATTTGGCTGCGGATCCGCAGCAGTTTTCCATGCGTTGTACAGTACCATGTAAACCTATGGAAAACCAAATCCGCAGTGCACATACTACGGAAAATTCCGCACAGAAACGCAGCAATTTATTTTCCGCAGCATGTCAATTCTTTGTGCGGATTCCGCAGCGTTTTCCACCTATTCCATAATAGGAATTCGTAAGTGTAAAAATGCAGGTATAGTCCACACATAAACTGCAGGAAATCTGCAATGGAATCCACAACGTGTGCACATACCCTAAGAGTATGAATGATAACACAAAGTATATGCATTCACATATGCCACTGAAAGTCTGCAAACAGTGCAAAAAATGGCAGTATTGTACAGACCCATACAAATAGAGGGTATGGAGGTAAAGGCAATTAGAAGTATTACCACCCAAAAGCATGGGAAGGCGGAGTTCAAAGTGGCAGGCTCATGCAAATCCTTAAGAGGGTAACCACCAGAGGAGCCACATCTTGGCAGTAAATGGCTTGTGGAGGCCATGAGTGTTATCAATAATGCATGAAAGGGCACATTAGAGGTACATACCTCAGAGCTGCTATGCTGAATAGAAGACCTGTGGCGCCAAACTCCGACGCGCGTTTTGGACCAGACCTTCATCAGAGCACTGATACATCTGCAGCAGAGAATACTTTAAAGCTGCAGCAAGCAACCCAGTAAGAGACACATCTCTGGAATCAGGGTCTCTATCCCTACATCATGCTTCTCTTATGTTACATGGCTTAAACCTGCTGACAGATTCCCTTTAAAAAGTGGTTTAAAGCGTTCTCTGTTGTGAATTCTGTGGCTGAATTCACTCCTGTGGTCACAAGTGGTACTGCAGCTTCTGAGCTTCCTCCCTCAGGTGTTCTGGTGAGCTCGTTAACTGCTTCATTACTTAACTCCGCCTGATGCTGCTATCCTTGCTCCTTGTCAATGTTTCAGTGTTGGATCTGAGCTTCTCCTGATTGTTCCTGTGACCTGCTGCTCTGTATAGCTAAGTGCTTTTTGCTTTTTTGTTGCTTTTTTTCTGTCCAGCTTGTCTTTTGTTTTGCTGGAAGCTCTGAGACGCAAAGGGTGTACCGCCGTGCCGTTAGTTCGGCACGGTGGTTTTTTTTTGCCCCCTTTGCGTGGTTTTGCGTTAGGGTTTTTTGTAGACTGCAAAGTTCGCTTTACTGTCCTCGCTCTGTCCTAGAATATCGGGCCCCACTTTGCTGAATCTATTTCATCCCTACGTTTTGTCTTTTCATCTTACTCACAGTCATTATATGTGGGGGGCTGCCTTTTCCTTTGGGGAATTTCTCTGGGGCAAGTCAGGCCTATTTTTCTATCTTCAGGCTAGCTAGTTTCTTAGGCTGTGCCGAGTTGCCTAGGTAGTTGTTAGGCGCAATCCACAGCCGCTTTTAGTTGTGTTTAGGATAGGTTCAGGTGTGCAGTCTACAGAGTTTCCACGTCTCAGAGCTCGTTCTTGTATTTTTGGGTATTTGTCAGATCACTGTGTGCGCTCTGATCGCTAAGCTCACTGTGTTTCTGGATTGCCTTCATAACACCTGTCATTAGCAAACATAACAGTACAAGGAGCCTAACTAATGATTCTCAATAGAGGGAAAGAGAAAGTTCTGACATCATTTTTTTTTTTTTTTTCTCAGCTCTGTGTTCACTTTTTTTTTTTCCCCTAGACATTTGGGTGATTCTGGACACAGGTGTGGACATGGATATTCAGGGTCTGTGCTCTTCAATGGATAATCTCGTTATAAATGTACAAAAAATTCAAGATACTATTGATCAGAAATCTATGTTAGAACCAAGAATTCCTATTCCTGATTTGTTTTTTGGAGATAGAACTAAGTTTCTAAGTTTCAAAAATAATTGTAAGCTATTTCTGGCCTTGAAACCTCATTTTTCTGGTAATCCTATTCAACAGGTTTTGATTATTATTTCTTTTTTGCGCGGCGACCCTCAAGACTGGGCATTTTCTCTTGCGCCAGGAGACCCTGCATTGAGTAGTGTCGATGTGTTTTTCCTGGCGCTCGGATTGCTGTACGATGAGCCTAATTCAGTGGATCAGGCTGAGAAAAATTTGCTGGCTTTGTGCCAGGGTCAGGATGATATAGAAGTATATTGTCAGAAATTTAGGAAATGGTCAGTACTCACTCAGTGGAATGAATCTGCGCTGGCAGCTTTGTTCAGAAAGGGTCTCTCTGAGGCTCTTAAGGATGTCATGGTGGGATTTCCTATGCCTGCTGGTTTGAATGAGTCTTTGTCTTTGGCCATTCAGATCGGTCGACGCTTGCGCGAGCGTAAATCTGTGCACCATTTGGCGGTACTGCCTGAGGTTAAACCTGAGCCTATGCAGTGCGATAGGACTATGACTAGAGTTGAACGGCAGGAATACAGACGTCTGAATGGTCTGTGTTTCTACTGTGGTGATTCCACTCATGCTATTTCTGATTGTCCTAAGCGCACTAAGCGGTCCGCTAGGTCTGCCGTCATTGGTACTGTACAGTCCAAATTCCTTCTGTCCATTACCTTGATATGCTCTTTGTCGTCGTTTTCTGTCATGGCGTTTGTGGATTCGGGCGCTGCCCTGAATCTGATGGATTTGGATTATGCTAAACGTTGTGGGTTTTTCTTGGAGCCTTTGCGGTGTCCTATTCCATTGAGAGGAATTGATGCTACACCTTTGGCCAAGAATAAACCTCAATACTGGGCCCAGCTGACCATGTGCATGGCTCCTGCACATCAGGAAGTTATTCGCTTTCTGGTGCTACATAATCTGCATGATGTGGTCGTGTTGGGGTTGCCATGGCTACAAACCCATAATCCAGTATTGGATTGGAATTCCATGTCGGTATCCAGCTGGGGTTGTCAGGGGGTACATGGTGATGTTCCATTTTTGTCGATTTCGTCATCCACCCCTTCTGAGGTCCCAGAGTTCTTGTCTGATTATCAGGATGTATTTGAAGAGCCCAAGTCCGATGCTCTACCTCCGCATAGGGATTGTGATTGTGCTATCAATTTGATTCCTGGTAGTAAATTCCCTAAAGGTCGATTATTTAATTTATCCGTGCCCGAACACGCCGCTATGCGCAGTTATGTGAAGGAATCCCTGGAGAAGGGACATATTCGCCCATCGTCTTCACCACTGGGAGCAGGGTTCTTCTTTGTAGCCAAGAAGGATGGTTCGCTGAGACCGTGTATTGATTACCGCCTTCTTAATAAGATCACTGTTAAATTTCAGTATCCCTTGCCATTGTTATCTGACTTGTTTGCTCGGATTAAGGGGGCTAGTTGGTTCACTAAGATAGATCTTCGTGGTGCGTATAATCTGGTGAGAATCAGGCAAGGAGATGAATGGAAAACTGCATTCAATACGCCCGAGGGTCATTTTGAGTATCTAGTGATGCCGTTCAGACTTGCCAATGCTCCATCTGTGTTTGTCTTTTATGCATGACATCTTCCGTGAGTATCTGGATAAATTCCTGATTGTTTACTTGGATGACATTTTGATCTTCTCAGATGATTGGGAGTCTCATGTGAAGCAGGTCAGAATGGTTTTTCAGGTCCTGCGTGCTAACTCTTTGTTTGTGAAGGGATCAAAGTGTCTCTTCGGTGTGCAGAAAGTTTCATTTTTAGGGTTCATCTTTACCCCTTCTACTATCGAGATGGATCCAGTTAAGGTCCAAGCCAACCAGGATTGGATTCAGCCGACATCTCTGAAAAGTCTGCAAAAGTTCCTGGGCTTTGCTAATTTTTATCGTCGCTTCATCTGTAATTTTTCTAGCATTGCCAAACCATTGACCGATTTGACCAAGAAGGGTGCTGATTTGGTTAATTGGTCTTCTGCTGCTGCGGAAGCTTTTCAGGAGTTGAAGCGTCGTTTTTGTTCTGCCCCTGTGTTGTGTCAGCCAGATGTTTCTCTTCCGTTCCAGGTCGAGGTTGATGCTTCTGAGATTGGAGCAGGGGCGGTTTTGTCACAGAGAGGTTCTGATTGCTCAGTGATGAAACCATGTGCTTTCTTTTCCAGGAAGTTTTCGCCCGCTGAGCGTAATTATGATGTGGGCAATCGAGAGTTGCTGGCCATGAAGTGGGCATTCGAGGAGTGGCGTCATTGGCTTGAAGGAGCTAAGCATCGCGTGGTGCTATTGACTGATCATAAGAACTTGACTTATCTCGAGTCTGCCAAGCGCTTGAATCCTAGACAGGCCCGTTGGTCGTTATTTTTTGCCCGCTTCGACTTTGTGATTTCGTACCTTCCGGGCTCTAAAAATGTGAAGGCGGATGCTCTGTCTAGGAGTTTTGTGCCCGACTCTCCGGGTTTATCTGAGCCAGCGGGTATCCTCAAGGAAGGAGTCATTGTGTCTGCCATCTCCCCTGATTTGCGGCGGGTGCTGCAAAAATTTCAGGCGAATAAACCTGATCGTTGTCCAGCAGAGAAACTGTTCGTCCCTGATAGGTGGACTAATAAACTTATCTCTGAACTTCATTGTTCGGTGTTGGCTGGTTATCCTGGAATCTTTGGTACCAGAGAGTTAGTGGCTAGATCCTTCTGGTGGCCATCTCTGTCACGGGATGTACGTACTTTTGTGCAGTCCTGTGGGATTTGTGCTAGGGCTAAACCCTGCTGTTCTCGTGCCAGTGGGTTGCTTTTGCCCTTGCCGGTCCCAAAGAGGCCTTGGACACATATTTCGATGGATTTCATTTCTGACCTTCCCGTTTCTCAAAAGATGTCAGTCATTTGGGTGGTCTGTGATCGCTTTTCTAAAATGGTCCATCTGGTGCCCTTGGCTAAATTGCCTTCCTCCTCTGATTTGGTACCTTTGTTCTTTCAGCATGTGGTTCGGTTGCATGGCATTCCTGAGAATATTGTTTCTGACAGAGGTTCCCAGTTTGTTTCAAGGTTTTGGCGAGCCTTTTGTGGTAGGATGGGCATTGACCTATCCTTTTCCTCGGCTTTCCATCCTCAGACTAATGGCCAGACCGAACGAACCAATCAGACCTTGGAAACATATCTGAGATGTTTTGTTTCTGCAGACCAGGATGATTGGGTGTCCTTTTTGCCGTTGGCTGAGTTCGCCCTTAATAATCGGGCCAGCTCGGCTACCTTGGTTTCTCCATTTTTTTGCAATTCTGGGTTCCATCCTCGTTTCTCTTCAGGACAGGTTGAGTCTTCGGACTGTCCTGGTGTGGATTCTGTGGTGGATAGGTTGCAGCAGATCTGGACTCAGGTAGTGGACAATTTGATCTTGTCCCAGGAGAAAGCTCAACTTTTCGCTAATCGCAGACGCCGTGTGGGTCCCCGACTTCATGTTGGGGATCTGGTTTGGTTATCTTCTCGTCATATTCCTATGAAGGTTTCCTCTCCTAAATTTAAACCTCGTTTTATTGGTCCGTATAGGATTTCTGAGGTTCTCAATCCTGTGTCTTTTCGTTTGACCCTCCCAGACTCCTTTTCCATACATAATGTATTCCATAGGTCGTTGTTGCGGAGATACGTGGCACCTATGGTTCCATCTGTTGAACCTCCTGCCCCGGTTTTGGTGGAGGGGGAATTGGAGTATATTGTGGAGAAGATTTTGGATTCTCGTGTTTCTAGACGGAAACTCCAGTATCTGGTTAAATGGAAGGGTTATGCTCAGGAAGATAATTCCTGGGTTTTTGCCTCTGATGTTCATGCTTCCGATCTTGTTCGTGCCTTTCATGCGGCTCATCCTGGTCGGCCTGGGGGCTCTGGTGAGGGTTCGGTGACCCCTCCTCAAGGGGGGGGTACTGTTGTGAATTCTGTGGCTGAATTCACTCCTGTGGTCACAAGTGGTACTGCAGCTTCTGAGCTTCCTCCCTCAGGTGTTCTGGTGAGCTCGTTAACTGCTTCATTACTTAACTCCGCCTGATGCTGCTATTCTTGCTCCTTGTCAATGTTTCAGTGTTGGATCTGAGCTTCTCCTGATTGTTCCTGTGACCTGCTGCTCTGTATAGCTAAGTGCTTTTTGCTTTTTTGTTGCTTTTTTTCTGTCCAGCTTGTCTTTTGTTTTGCTGGAAGCTCTGAGACGCAAAGGGTGTACCGCCGTGCCGTTAGTTCGGCACGGTGGGGGTTTTTTTGCCCCCTTTGCGTGGTTTTGCGTTAGGGTTTTTTGTAGACTGCAAAGTTCGCTTTACTGTCCTCGCTCTGTCCTAGAATATCGGGCCCCACTTTGCTGAATCTATTTCATCCCTACGTTTTGTCGTTTCATCTTACTCACAGTCATTATATGTGGGGGGCTGCCTTTTCCTTTGGGGAATTTCTCTGGGGCAAGTCAGGCCTATTTTTCTATCTTCAGGCTAGCTAGTTTCTTAGGCTGTGCCGAGTTGCCTAGGTAGTTGTTAGGCGCAATCCACAGCCGCTTTTAGTTGTGTTTAGGATAGGTTCAGGTGTGCAGTCTACAGAGTTTCCACGTCTCAGAGCTCGTTCTTGTATTTTTGGGTATTTGTCAGATCACTGTGTGCGCTCTGATCGTTAAGCACACTGTGTTTCTGGATTGCCTTCATAACACCTGTCATTAGCAAACATAACAGTTCTCCACAACTGTAATTAATCTTAATGGGTATAAGGTGGGGAAAAAACAAACAAACTATACTTGCCTCCCAGACTAGCATTGTTCCTCCATACTGTGTCACCTAGCATCAATGTCCCGTCTCGTGGGGGTATCACTTGGCCGTTACAGCCAATCAGTGGCCTCCACATTTTATCCAAGCGGAAGAAGCCAGACCCGACATAATATGAAGGCTGCAGTCGATCAGTGGTCGTTGGTTTGGGGTGGACACATGACTCCCTCTGCCCCACCCATTCCTACTGGATGTCATTGCCAGGAAACATGGGGGACACAGTACAGAGTGCAAAGGAGCGGTCGCTGGTATGGGAGAAGAGTACAGTATTTTTTGTTATATTTGGGCTTGTAGAGTAGTGGAGGACCCCATTTCACGTTTCTATTATTGGCGTGTATTGGATACACAATATGCATGTACATTTGAGACCATTGTTGGAATGATCACCGGGGGTCCGTCATATCTAAACACTATAGATCACCTGGTATCATCTGGTTATGCATTACATGATCCACACATCCTAAGTCACTGAGGGGTCTCATACAGAAGGACCCCCTGTGACAACTATATGTCCTCATCCTACGTCTGTATACAAGACTGGCATTGCTGGTCATTTGTCCTGCATACGTAGTCTCCAGAGGATCGGTAGCACTGTCTGCCTCTGTTGGCATCACCTGTCCACTGTCACTCATAGTGCTGGACAGCTGCCCTCATGTCGTTGTGGTCATGATATTTAAAGCTTTGGATGTGATGAATAGTGAGTTTTACAGGCCCGCTGCTTCCTCCCACCAGCTAATGAGCCCACCTTGCACTCACCCAAACTAGTTTTAGTGACTTAAGGTACCTTTACACTGAGCGACTTTAGAACGATAGCGATCCGTGACGTTGCAGCTTCCTGGATAGCGATATCGTTGTGTTTGACACACAGCAGCGATCTGGCTCCTGCTGTGACATCGTTGGTCAGAGCTAGAAGGCCAGAACTTTATTTTGTCGCTGGATCACCCGCTGACATCGCTGAATCGGCGTGTGTGACGCCGATCCAGCGATGTGTTCACTTGTAACCAGGGTAAACATCGGGTTACTAAGCGCAGGGCCGCGCTTAGTAACCCGATATTTACCCTGGTTACCATTGTAAATGTAAAAAAAAAAAACACTACATGCTTACATTCCGGGGTCTGTCGCGTCCCCCGGCGTTCTGCTTCTCTGCACTGTGTCAGCGCCAGCCGGCCGTAAAGCAGAGCACAGCGGTGACGTCACCGCTCTGCTTTACGGCCGGCGCTTAAACAGTGCAGGGAAGCTGACGCCGGGGGGACGCGACAGACACCAGAATGTAAGTATGTAGTGTTTTTTTTTTTTTTTGACATTTACAATGGTAACCAGGGTAAACATCGGGTTACTAAGCGCGGCCCTGCGCTTAGTAACTCGATGTTTACCCTGGTTACCCGGGGACTTCGGCATCGTTGGTCGCTGGAGAGCTGTCTGTGTGACAGCTCTCCAGCGACCACACAACGACTAAACAGCGACGCTGCAGCGATCGGCATCGTTGTCTATATCGCTGCAGCGTCGCTTAGGGTATGTTCACACGTTCAGGATTTCCATCCTTTTTTTTTCCTGACTGTTTTTTAAAAAACTGCAGCTCTTGGCAGAAAACGCAGGTCCTTTTTTTGGTCCGTTTTTGATGCGTTTTTTGATGCGTTTTTTTGATGCAGTTTTCTAGCCAGAGTCTGTGTGTTTTCTAGGAATTTTTTTAGGGTTAAAATGGCTGAAAATACCCTAACCCTACCCCTAACCCTAACCCTACCCCTAACCCTACCCCTAACCCTAACCCTACCCCTAACCCTACCCCTAACCCTACCCCTAACCCTACCCCTAACCCTACCCCTAACCCTACCCCTAACCCTACCCCTAACCCTACCCCTAACCCTACCCCTAACCCTACCCCTACCCCTATTCTAACCTTAGTGAAAAAAAAAAAAAAAAAATTCTTTATTTTTTTTATTGTCCCTACCTATGGGGGTGACAAAGGGGGGGGGGGTGTCATTTACTATTTTTTTATTTTGATCACTGAGATAGGTTATATCTCAGTGATCAAAATGCACTTTGGAACGAATCTGCCGGCCGGCAGATTCGGCGGGCGCACTGCGCATGCGCCCGCTATTTTGCAAGATGGCGGCGCCCAGGGAGAAGACGGCCGGACGGACACCGGGACGCCGGGTGAGTATAAGGGGGGGAGATTAGGGCACGGGGGGGGCATCAGAGCACTGGGGGGGGGCATCGGAGCACTGGGGGGGGGCATCGGAGCACGGGGGGGGCGGGATCGGAACACGGGGGGGGCAGCCACACTCCGCCCACGCACTTCCGCCCGCTCTCCGCACTTCCTGCTGCAGCGGTTCTGCACATCAAACCGCAGTAAAACCCGCAGATATATTTTTGATCTGCGGGTTTTACTGCGGTTTGGACCTCACAATGGAGGTCTATGGGTGCAGAACCGCTGCGGCTCCGGAAAAAGAATTGACATGCTCCTTCTTTTTTCCGGGAGCTATTCAGCGCGTCTTTTTTTTTACAATTTCCGGACCATGTGCACAGTGTGTCCTGTTTTCCATAGGGTACAGTGTACTGTACCCTGCATGGAAAACAGCTGCGGAACCGCAGCGGCAAAACCGCCGCGGTTCCGCGGTAAAAAACGCACTGTGTGAACATGGCCTTAATGTGACGGTACCTTTAGTGTTTTTATTTCATATGCAAATGATAGGGTCTCCAAGTACTTTTGGTGCAGCCAAGCTCTTAAGGTACCGTCACACTCAGCGACGCTGCAGCGATATAGACAACGAGCCGACGTAAACTAGATCGCTGGAGCGTCGCTGTTTAGGTCGCTGTAGAGACGTCAAACACAGCAGCTCCAGAACGATGCAGGAGCGATCCAGTGACGTAACGGCGACTCACTTCTCGTTCTCGCTGGTTGTTAGCTCCATGTTAAAACATTGCAGGCATCGTTACTTTTGCTGTCAAACATGACGATACACGCCGACCTGACGACGAAATAAAGTTCTGGCCTTCTAGCTCCGACCAGCGATATCACAGCAGGAGCCAGATCGCTGCTGCGTGTCAAACACAACGAGATCGCTATCCAGGACGCTGCAACGTCACGGATCGTTGTCGTTCTCGTTGTAAAGTTGCTGAGTGTGACGGTACCTTTAGGAGCACCATTATTTCCCTTCCAATTAGCATTCCGAGCAGGTCCCCTTATCCTGATTGACAAGGCTTGCATTCCCAGAGCGAGCGCTGCCTGCAATCAATCCCCAGCCCTGTGTATTTTACAATTCAGGAGTCCAGCAGCATTAGTGCGGGCACACTCTCGTGTCTGCAGCCGCTGCTCTCTACCCTGATACAAAAAAAGTGTCAGAGGAGAGAAATTATGTTCCCTATCACAGTGATCAAATAACAATAATTAGCATGTCCCCGCCCCTTAGTCAGATTAATTTTTTTTAATTACATAATTTTTATTTCATGCTTTGCCATTAAGGTTTGGGTCAGGGTTGGGCTTAGGGTCAGGTTTCGGCTTTAGGGTCAGGGTTTTGGTTGTTTCAAAAGTTAAAAAAAGAAAATGATGACTTTATGAAGAATATTGTTGAGGTCATGTGCTCACTACTCGAGTTTGCATCGCGGTGCTTGGGTATGCATGGATGTATCATGGGCGCTTGAGTCTCAGCCCCATATGTTTTGCAGCTGTTGGACAGCCAAAAAACATGCACGCGTTGCCTGCCATACATGGGCTCAATATACCCCTGGATAAAATACTTGAGGGGTGTAGTTTCCAAAATGAGGTCAGCTATGGTTGGCTTCTGCTTTTTAGACACCTTACAGGCCCTACAAATGCGAGATAGTGCCCGCCATCTCTGTGTTCCAAAATTCAAATATTGCGCCTTCCGCTTCGAGCCCTGAAGTTTGTCCAAACTGAACTTTTTGACTACATGTGGGGGTGACAAACTGTGGGGTCCACTTTTTCATGTTACTTCTTGCAAACGTGAGAAATGTGGGACTAAAATAAGATTTTAGAGGTACAATTTTTATTTTCATTCCACTTTGCATTAACTGAAGGGTTAAAAAATTTCCCAACAACAGTTTAAAAGTATTTGAGCGGTGCAGTTTTTAAAATGGCTTAACTTTTGGGGGGTCATAGCACCCCCAAACCGTACCAGTAAATTCCGCACTAAAATATGGCAATCCTCCTTTGCTTCTGAGTTTTGCACTGTGACTCAAAATTAGTTCCCAAGTTACATGTAGGGTATTGGCGCACTCAGGAGAACTCCTATATGATGCTTCTTCCCTTCTGAGCTTTGCACTGTACCTCCAAAAGTAGCTTTGGACCACATATTGGGAATCTGTGTACTCAAGAGAAATTGCACAACAAATTTTATGGTCCATGTCCTCCTGTTACCCTTGTGAAAATGAAAAATTTGAGACAATATCAACATTTTTGCGGGAATAATTTATCTTTTCATTTTCACAGTTCAACATTATAAACTTCTGTGAACCACCTGTGGGTTCAAGGTGCTCACCATACATTTAGATACATTCCTTGAGGGGGCCTAGTTTCCAATATGGGGTCACTTGGGGGGGGGGGGGGGATCCATTGCTTAGGCACATCTGGGGCTCTCCAAATGCAACATGGCATCCACTAATGATTCCAGCAAATTTTGTGTTAAAAAAGTCAAATGGCGCTCCTTCCCTTTCTAGCCCAGCCATGTATCCAAACAGTAGTTTTCCCCCACATATTGGGTATCGGCATAATTAAGATAAATTGCACAACAAATTGTATGGTGCAATATCTCCTGTTACCTTTGTGTAAATGCAAAATTTTGGGCTAAAACATTATTTTTTTTTTATTATTATTTTCACGGCTCTACATGATAAGCTTCTATGAAGCACCTGGAGGTTCAAGATGCTCAACACGCATCTAGATACATTCCTTGAAGGGGTCTAGCTTTCAAAATGAGGTAATTTGTGTGGGGTTAAGGCACATCAGGGGCTCTCCAAGCGCATCATGGCATCCACTCTCGATTCCAGCTATATTTACATTCAAAAAGTCAAACGATGTTGCTTCTTTCGAGCCCTGCCATGTGCCCAATAGTAGTTTTCTCCCCACATTTGGAGTATTGGTGTACTCAGGAAAAATTACACAATAAATTTTGGGGTTAATTTTTTCCTGCTACCCTTGTGAAATTGAAAAATTTGGGGCTAAAGTTAATTTTTTGTGGGAAAAAAAAGTAAAATGTTCTCTTTTTTTTCACATTCCATTAATTTCTGTGAAGCACCTGAAGGGTTAATGAACTTTCTTCAATGTGGTTTTTAGGAGTGCAGTTTTTAGAATGTCACTTTTGGGCATTTTCTGTCATATAAGCCCTCCAAAGTCATTCTAAATTTGATGTGGTCCCTAAAAAAAAAATGGTTTTGTAAATTTTGACGGAAAAATGAGAAATTGCTGTTCAACTTTGAACCTTTCTAACTTCATAAAAAATCCCTTCTAAGTTACAAAAACACTTTTTCAAATGCGATGCAGAATTAAAGTGGACATATGTTGACCAAAATTTTCTACTAATATGTCTGACGAAAAAACAATCTCAGGGCAACTGGTCAGATTTCAAAAATTGGGCCTGGTCAAAATTAGCTCTGTTCAAAGGGGTTAAATAAAAAGTTGTGTTTTATGCAAAATTCAAGAAAGGGTAAGCCGCATTACCAGATCTTTCCTATAAACCAGGGTGGGGCTGTTTCTAGGAGGGAAAAAAAAGCTGTTTCAGTCACGGCCACTTCTTTTTAGGCTTCCTAGGAATGCTAACAGTCGGACCTCCATGATCATGCATTGGTAGCATATCTAATCCATTGTGTGATAATGCAATAGATTGGCATTGTAAGGGTACCGTCTCAGAGTGCCACTTTTGTCGCTACGACGGTACGATCCGTGACGTTCCAGCGATATCCATACGATATCGCTGTGTCTGACACGCAGCAGCGATCAGGGACCCTGCTGAGAATCGTATGTCGTAGCAGATCATTTGGAACTTTCTTTCGTCGCTGGATCTCCCGCTGTCATCGCTGGATCGGTGTGTGTGAGGGTATCGTCACACTGAGACGACGCTGCAGCGATACGACAACGATGTCGATCGCTGCAGCGTCGCTGTGTGGTCGCTGGAGAGCTGTCACACAGACCGCTCTCCAGCGACCAACGATCCCAAAGTCCCCGGGTAACCAGGGTAAACATCGGGTTACTAAGCGCAGGGCCGCGCTTAGTAACCCGATGTTTACCCTGGTTACCAGCGTAAAAAAAAACAAACACTACATACTTACATTCCGGTGTCTGTCCCTTGCCGTCTGCTTCCCGCACTGACTGACTGCCGGCCGTAAAGTGAAAGCACAGCGCGCTGTGCTCTGCTTTCACTTTACGGCCAGCAGTCAGTCAGTGCGGGAAGCAGACGGCAAGGGAGCTGACGGACACCGGAATGTAAGTATGTAGTAGTGTTTGTTTTTTTTTACTTTTACGCTGGTAACCAGGATAAACATCGGGTTACTAAGCGCGGCCCTGCGCTTAGTAACCCGATGTTTACCCTGGTTACAAGCGAACGCATCGCTGGATCGGTGTCAGGCTACCGTCTCACAGTGCCACTTTTGTCGCTACGATGGTACGATCCGTGACGTTCCAGCGATATCCATACGATATCGCTGTGTCTGACTTGCAGCAGCGATCAGGGACCCTGCTGAGAATCGTATGTCGTAGCAGATCGTTTGGAACTTTCTTTCGTCGCTGTATCTCCCGCTGTCATCGCTGGATCGGTGTGTGTGACACCGATCCAGCGATGCGTTCGCTTGTAACCAGGGTAAACATCGGGTTACTAAGCGCAGGGCTGCGCTTAGTAACCCGATGTTTATCCTGGTTACCAGCGTAAAAGTTAAAAAAAAACAAACACTACATACTTACATTCCGGTGTCCGTCAGCTCCCTTGCCGTCTGCTTCCCGCACTGACTGACTGCCGGCCGTAAAGTGAAAGCAGAGCACAGCGCGCTGTGCTGTGCTTTCACTTTACGGCCGGCAGTCAGTCAGTGCGGGAAGCAGACAGCAAGGGACAGACACCGGAATGTAAGTATGTAGTGTTTGGTTTTTTTTACGCTGGTAACCAGGGTAAACATCGGGTTACTAAGCACGGCCCTGCGCTTAGTAACCCGATGTTTACCCTGGTTACCCGGGGACTTCGGGATCGTTGGTCGCTGGAGAGCGGTCTGTGTGACAGCTCTCCAGCGACCACACAGCGACGCTGCAGCGATCGACATCATTGTCGTATCTCTGCAGCGTCGTCTCAGTGTGACGTTACCCTTACACAGGCTGATGCACACTCACTCGCCTGTTTTGCAGTCTGAGTCCAGACTGGGATGCACTGGCCGCAGGTCTCCTGACCTGAACTGACGGCCTCCTAACTGCCTATGGAGCTTTAGTGTGTCGGTCAGGAGACCAGCGGCTGTAGACCAACCATGAAGCATGGCCTAAACTCTAGACCTGCTCTTCTACGTGAATTCTCCTAATCTGACTATAGCCCTATAAATAAGTTTTGGCGCTATTTCTGAGGAAGGCGCCCATGTGCCCAGATCCTTATTACTAATGGAGGAACCTCCTGAGAGAGACACTATAGTTTGGAGATGATCCTACATGTTCCTTGTCTGCAGCAGGTTAATGTTTGATAGGATTACTCCTTCCTTCCCCACTAATAATACAGGAACGCTCTAGTAATCCAACGTCCCCCCACCACGATGGACAATAACCTGTCCAGATCCCTGTGTACAGGCAGCGAGGGGGGCGGCTGATTGCTGGAAGGGTGTTATATAGGACAAGGCAAGACACAAAGGGATTTTCTCATAAGCAGATTACTGTGCAGAGGGTTTAGCACACATGCCGATCCTTGCTTTAACGTTTTGGATGTTCCTCTCGTTTCTTAAAGGGTCCTCTTCCCATTTTAAGTTGAAACCGATGTGGTAATCGGCAGGAAAAAAAGACAGCAAAATAATCAGTGGGGTCTCTGTGCAGACCTGTTCCGGACCATATAATATGTCATCTGCAGAAGTGTATACATGGCTCTGATTGAATTGGTTGGGTTGCGTGCACCGCACTGAGGACCCCTCGTTATCTAGTGTCTCTCCACTCTCGCATACAAAGAGGGGCTTCGCTCTGACATCGACCAACCCCAATATAGCTTGTGAGCGGCTGCCTTACTATGCGACAACCCCTTTATGTCCATTGTTTTGTCAGGGATACTACTATGTTCCCATTGCTAGCACAAGTACCTGCCAATAGGCGGTCCTGGGTGATAACATCAGTAGTAAATGAAGATTAAATGGGATTTATACTACATAGATCCACATCCATAAATATTGGACGCCTGTTTTTGGGTCTCCAGCTTAGCTCTGGGGGGATCAGTAGGGAGGGCAATTTTGTCATTGGACACTGCCAAGGCCTTTGATAGCTTGGAATGGGATTATTTATTGGCCGTCCTGGCAAAAATGGGATTTGGATCTAGCTTCATGAGTTATGGTAAACTATTGTATGCCTTTCCCAAGAGCAAGAATTTGAGTTAGTAGATACATCTCTGAGCCCTTTAGCCTGGGAAGAGGCACTGGGCAGGGTTGTCCCCTCTGTTATTTGCGATGGCAACAGAGCCATTGGCTGCCTTTTTTCGAACCTCCAGGGAAATTGATGGTTTTAAATGTGGACACAATGGTTAAAGAGTGTCCTTCTATGCCGATTACCTACTCCTATGTTTAGGAGAGGTTAAAACGAGAGATCAGCGAACGTACTTTGTTAGGGCGTTATCAGAGAATGCTCAGGTGCTAACTAAGGTTAATAGTTGGTGTCGCCTCCCGCTGTCTGTCATTGGAAGAGCCATCCCGATTAAAATGGTGTTGATGCAACTTCTGTACCTTTTTAAATAATGCTCCAATCTGGACACATAAACAATTCTTCAAAAAGATTAATACTCTGTTTAGGGAACTTATTTGGAGGAAACAAAATGCTAGGATTAGGTGAGAGATACTTCAAAGGGGGATGGTGGCCTGGCAATACCAAATCCGTGGGTGGGTACGCCATATTGTATCCCAAATGCAGCATTTTAGGGCATGGGGGACGGATGAGGGACAGTTGGTAAAAGAGGGCACAAGATGGAAGGACCTGGTGGGGTTTCTGGAAATGAGAGGTCTACAAATCAGTAGAGTCAAGCATCCAATGCTTTCTATGATCTTTAAAGTGTCGGATAGAGGTAAAAAAAATTACTAGGTACATCAGGGTTCACAGAATATTGCCCCTCTTGGCATAACCCAGGTTTGGTGGAGATACAGAAGCTTACAGGCTTTGAAATATGGGAAGATAAGTGGATTCGACTGTCTTAATTATTTCAAAATAATTTTGATTAAATTCAAACTGGATTTGTAATCCCACATAGAGTCCTCTACCAGTACGTACAGCTGAGGCATGCCTTTGGAAAACGGGCAAATTTGGTTACTATTGAGCAGAACTATTGCCTCACTAATCTGCTTATGTCTGAATCTTCCAGGGGTAACATACGCATGTTATATAAGGCATTTTTGCTAACCTATGTGGATACATTTCTATTGCAGGTTAGGCCGAAATGAGAAAGGGACCTAGGCCCCCTGATCGATGTCCAATGGGTAGATAGGCTGGCCGTGTCTGAGGGACAGAGGTTGTCCCAGCTATCTCTCCTACATCGGGTTTATAGGACGCCTAGTCTGTTGTATAAAATAGGGGGAAGACAAGATTCAACGTGTCCTAGATGTGGTCAGGGAGATGCACATCTCATGCATATGATATGGGAGTGCGGGAACATCGAAAATTACCCGAAGGATATATTATACTTTGTGAGGCAAGTAGTATATAATATCTGGATACAACCAAATCCATTGTATCCTGGGTCTTCAAGAAGAGGGGACGGATCCAAATAATCCAAAAACCTTGAGCATCTCGCGCATAATATACCAAGCTAGAAAATAGCCTATCGCTGGTTGGATGCTGCCCCCCAGACACGTAGAGAACTTAAGAACAACATGAACAACATACTAGGTTTGGGAAGAGGCGTATATTTGAAAAGAACCACATTACATACTTTTATTAGGATTTGGAAGTAATGGATAGATGGGCCAGGTCTCTCATCACCAGTGCTTTTCCAAGATGGGAGTAACTGCTCATCGCTACTCCTTGGATATCCCCAGTCAGATATACTTTTCATGATCTGATAATTAATGGTGCTAATTTAAAGGGAACCTGTCACCCCGTTTTTTGAGATTGAGCTATAAATACTGTTAAATAGGGCCTGCGCTGTGTGTTCCTATAGTGTATGTAGTGTACCCCGATTCCCCACCTATGCTGAGAAATAACTTACCAAAGTCGCCGTTTTCGCCTGTCAATCAGGCTGGTCAGGTCGGGAGGGCGTGGTGACATCGCTGGTTCTTCCTCAGTTTGCATCTCGGCTTTGGGAAAATGGCCGCCGCGATCTCTAATGCGCACGCGCGGCATCCCGCGGCCATTTTCCTGAAGCCCCGTGCAGCAGAGCACTCGATCTGCGCACGCGCGGCCCCAGGAAGATGGCCGCCCCCACCGATGCAAGGGATTACAGCGCAGATCGCGCGCTGCTTGTTCACCACTACGCCACCAACGTAAAGCTGGGGAAGAACCAGCGATGTCACCACGCCCTCCCGACCTGACCAGCCTGATTGACAGGCGAAAACGGCAACTTTGGTAAGTTATTTCTCAGCATAGGTGGGGAATCGGGGTACACTACATACACTATAGGAACACACAGCGCAGGCCCTATTTAACAGTATTTATAGCTCAATCTCAAAAAACGGGGTGACAGGTTCCCTTTAAAGTAGTATTCCCATCTCCAATATCCTATCCCAATATGCAGAATTTGCAATAATAATATTAGTAAATACCTTCAATTAGAAATGTAGTATAGTTTTTCTGATTCTCTTTTCTCATGTACAGGCATTGGCAGGGCCGTAGGTATCCATGGTTACGACCACTGATACAGTGACAGCTGCTAGTGGTCGTAACCATGGATATCTAAGCTTCGGCGATGTCTGCATATGAGGCAAGAGAAAACTATACTACATTTCTAATTGGAGGTATTTGCTAATATTATTACACCTACTACATGTTGAGATAGGAACTTGGAGATGGAAATACCCCATTAAGGCACAAAAAGCACTGGCAAGCTGTATGTTAGTGTAACCTTTTATTAATAGGGTATGATGATCTATGTAAAAGGCAGGCGTATATTTTGTTTTTTATTCATCTTGTTTAATAAAAATCATCCTGATATTTTTTTTTAAAGATATTGCTCTGTATCAATTCCTTACCAATTTCACTTTCTGTGCTTGCTGTCAGTGAGTGGGCTTACTGCTAGAGACCACTCTGATTTACCAGCCATGCATTTGTGTGAGTTGGATGCCTTTATTTCAGGCTTCAAATGTTTCTATTCACTGATGGCAAGCAGAGATCTTAGAAATGTTTCAGAATGACTGCAGAAGAGCGGGTTGTATCTTTTCCTGGTCATGTTTAATAATTTGTTCCTGTTCTTCCCATTCAGCCTGATTGGAGTGAAAATGATGCCCTCTCCTCGCCTGCTGGTCGCTCTCCTGCTCCTCCTGGTCGCCAGCTCTTGCGCCAAGTTCCAGGAGTTTGATGATGGCGACGATGTGGCAGAATACGACGACAATGACTTTGCGGAGTTTGAAGATACAGCAGATGAGGCGACCACGCCGCACCTTCCACACCAGCAACACCCACAAGATGAGGAAGAGGAGGATGACGATGAAGAGGCCACGGTGGAGCTGGAGGGACAGGAGGAGTTTGAGCTGGACACTGATGGACAGGTAATCTGTCTGGTTATAAATCGCATCCACTTGACTGACAGCCATCTTACTGCAAACGTCGCAGAACAGCACCATGTGAACTAGGGCGATCCTGAAGAGTATTGCTGCAGTTTCTGAAATTGTGGGGAAGGCAGATTTCTAAGATTAAGAGATGGATGGGACACCAAACCTTGTAAAAAAGGATCAGTTCATACGTCCATCCATTCAGATATTTCCCTTTGGACCTTTCGACTGACGGAATAAGTGATCCGCTGTACTAGCCATGTAACTGGGAGCAGAGTGACCCGAATGATAATTATGGGGTCCCTCTGGGGTTTTTTTGTTTGTTTGTTTTGTCTTAGAGCAGAAGTAAAAAGTTTTACATTGAGGATTTTTTTCCTGGTCTTAAAAGATGGACGCCAAATGAATAATAATAAATGGGGCCGTTTGCGTAACTGAAACAGCAGATCACTTACTCAGTCCATTTCTGAAACAGAAAAGTGTGAACAGAGCCCAAGACAACAGAAATCTGTTTCTTCTGACATGGCACCATTGAAGAAGCTGGTTAGGCCTGTTTTCCTATTAACCAAATTGCCAGACAGGACTCCAGATGTCGTAGGTTGGCTCTGAGCAGGCATCAGAAAAAGGAGCAGACATGGTTTGTGGAAAGAGTGGCATTGTTTCTGCAAGTATAGCGGTCGGTGCTACGTCTGAGACCTCAGTGTATGCTGACAACCTAGAAGACCCCCGCACTATGAAGTGTGAGGATCTAGCAGACTCTCCCAAACCTTTGATGAATTATGTTCCCCGATACTGCTCCTCGGCTTCCTAATTCGGCCGCTAGTGATCTTTATCTTCTGTTCCACAGGAGGGGGACAATGATAATGAGCCATATGATGATGAGGAATTTGAAGGCTATGAAGACAAAATAGACTCAGGAAACACCATAAAAAGCAAAGACCCCATCACCATAGTGGATGTAAGTTCTCCGAATGCAACTACATTGCCATTTTTTGGTCCTTTACTTCATGTTGTATTTCATCACATTGCTCCAGGTTCCTGCCCATCTGCAGAACAGCTGGGAGAGTTATTACATGGAGATCCTCATGGTGACCGGGCTCCTGGCGTACATCATGAACTACATTATTGGCAAGAACAAGAACAGCCGCCTGGCACATGCCTGGTTCAACTCGCACCGTGAGCTGCTGGAAAGTAACTTCTCTCTTGTTGGTAAGTGACCAGGCTTAAACCTGGAATGAAAACAATGTATTGTCTGCAGCCATAGTGGTCATGTGCAGGTAAAGATCATTTCAAACATTTGCAGGTGTCTAATTGAAGAGAAGGTGCAGGGAGAAAATGACGTTACATTGTCTCTGCAGCTGTTCTCCCAGGCATCAGGGCGTCGAGCTGTAACCACTTACATTGCTCCTGGCCAGACCCCACTATTACACATGCTGTGGAGGGCTTCACTTTCTATCTGCAGCCTCACTTCTAATTAGACTGCAGCAATTTTTTAAGAAAAAACTTTTGCCTAAAAATACCACTATGGCTGCAGATAAATACTGTTTTCTCTATCGCCTTTCATTGGGGGACACAGAAACCATGGGTGTATGCTGCTGCCACTAGGAGGCTGACACTATGCAAATAAAAAAGTTAGCTCCTCCTCTGCAGTGTACACCCCACCGACAGGAAGTAGGATATTCAGTTTAGCTTAGTGTCAGTAGGAGGTGGACACGGGTCTTTCATTAGACCCATATCTACCGCAATGTGCGTCGTTTCTTTTCAGGTTTTCCGGAAGGGATACAGGGTGAACAGTCACACCTGTAATCCCACAAGGCGGACTATGAGTACGGCGTGTACTGCCACCCCGTATCCTCATAGATCCCTCTCCAGGACCAAGATCCTAGCACACAAGCGTGCTTAGAAGTCCGGTCCTGGCTCCGTCCCCCACCCACTCGCCCACCAGAGCCTGTCGGTTGGAGGTGACGAGGACGTCCATCACCAGCTACATGGACGTCTCATTCCCCTCAGGTTAGTAACGGCGTGGGATGTTTAGGTGAGTATTTTCCCATGCTCCCTTTTCCCAGATCACTCGCAGTGTGGGGGAGCAGAGGTCCCTGAGGCACGATTTTTACCTTTTATGTTAGGAATCCCAGAATAGCATCGCAGCGGGTCAGGCAGCAGCGCTCCCTTCTGAGCTGCGGTGATGGCAGGCTAGGGACGCTGGTTCTGTCTCTTCTTCGGCCGCAGTGCTCTCTCTGCATCAGCGCAACACTCTGACCAGTCTGCAGCACCGCTTTCCCCTGGGCCGCACTGTTCGGCGGCCACATTGCTTTTCTGTCCCTGCGCGGCGGCCTTGGCAGACTGCCGCGCTGCTCTTTCCCTGCGGCGTTCTGCTCCGGCGCCGCGGCTCTCTTCTCCGGCGGCGCCGGCCTCTAATTTAGGCCCCGGCTCCGGCCGGGGCCTACTTCCGACGCCACGACCCGACTCTTCGTTCCCTCGGGCAGCCCTGGCAGGCTGCCGCACTGCTCTGCTGCGCACTGTTCTGGGGCCGTGGCCTCTTCTTCCTCTGATTTAGGTCCCGGCTTCTGACGCTGCCTACTTCCGGTACCGCGCTCCTCCACTTCTGGTTTCTTTGGGCAGGCTTTCTCCCGCCCGACATACTGTGCCCTGCACTCTCCGCCCACCGGCGCCATCCTGACTGACTCCGCCTCTTCCTCCACGTCGCACAGGAGAGGAGGTTTTTTCCACACATGACCCGCACTTTTTGTCAAAGAGCTCCGCAGTGTGCTTTCTTCACAGCACACCTTCTGCGCGGATTGCAGCACCAGAGGTCGCAGGGCAGGAGCTCCACTCATTTTCTCCGGAGATCCACGCAAGCGGGACATCCAGGCCGGCAGTATCCTGTTATCCGTTTTCTCGTCTGCCGTGAGTAGCTCTGCACTGCAGACTGACACCCCCCTCTGCCCCACTGTCCCCTAATCCACTGGCATTTTCTTCAGGGACCTCTCCAACATGTCTAACTCTAAAGGGGGCCGCTCTCGTCCTCCTACTTCTTCCTCTTCTACCGCTCTGTCAGGCCTGCAGCAACCCGATTGTTCCCACCGCCCAGGATCCCCCGGCCAATCCGCCCGAGAGTGATACCCCCATCCCAGACTGGGCTTCCGCTCTGTCACAATCGGTGGCCGGCCTAACTCGGGTGTCTCAAACTTTGGTGTCCGTGCTGGATCGGCTTCCCCTGCAGAACCCCGCAGTAGCCAGCGGGTCGCAGGAATCTCCGTCCGAACCCTCCATGGCTAGCCGCAAAAGGTCCAGACAGGAACGACGGTCTGAGTCCTCATCTCGCTCCATCTCGCCACTCGGTCCTCCTCTGCGGTCGGCGTCCTCCCGATCCTCCTCCCCTGAGTCAGGCGAGGCGTTCTCTGATGCGCCTTCGGAGGATGTTTCGGAGCTGGATTCGAACCAAATCGCTACCATGAGGGATATGGTTCAGAAACTCATTGGAGCGATAAATCTACCTGTGACATCAAGGAGTCCTCTACGGAACCCGCAGATCAGGCGGTTTCGTTTAGACGGGCTAAACCACCTTCCAAGTTTTTCGCTCCTCACCCGGAATTCGAGGAGATTATGACCAGAGAAAGAGAGAACACGACCAGACGCTTTCAGAGAAGAAAGTGACTTGGCGTTTTATATTCCCTTTCTCCGGAGCTCACCGCTAATTGGACTGTCTCCCCTTCGGTGGACCCTCCAGTTTCTAGACTGTCCACCAACACAGTCCTCCCACTGTCCGGCGGAGCATCTCTGAAGGATTCTAACGATAGAGTCATAGAATCTTTCGCGAAATCAGCCTTTGAAGCGGCCTCAGCTAGCCTTTGCCGGCATTTGCTTCCACTTGGGTTTCAAAATCCATTTCCGAATGGGCCAAACAGCTCCGTCAGGGCATTCTGGACGGGGTTCCATCTGGACAGCTGGCGGAACTTGCCAACCAGATTTCTCACGCGGGTGAATATCTGGTCTCCGCCTCCCTGGACGCCGCGTCTTGTGCGGCTCAGGCGTCCAGCAACGCGGTTGCCATCCGCTGAACCGTTTGGCTTAAGGCCTGGCAGGCGGATTTGTCTTCTAAAAAGTCCCTTACCAGCCTGCCTTTTCAGGGGTCTCGTCCCTTTGGTTCTAAGCTAGACCAAATTATTAAGGACGCTACAGGGGGCACGAGTTCCCTTCTTCCCCAGGCCAAGCCTTGACGCCCTCCTCCTAGATGTCAATTTCGGTCTTTTCGGCCCTTTCGGCGCTTCGCGGCATCAAATTATTTCTCCCAGCAGCAACAGAGGCCACAAGCCCGTCAAGAGAAGAAGACGGTATCCTTTAGGCCCACTCCTTCCTGGCGTCCTCGCTTCTCCCAGGGTAGATCCTCCAGGTCCAGGACTGGAAGAACCACCTCGGCATGACTCTCGGCTAGTAGTCAGCCCACCTCCCAGGCTGGGCGGCCGTCTCCACTTCTTCAGGGACGTCTGGATCTCCTCGGTGGAGGACGCATGGGTCAGGGAAGTTGTATCCTCGGGATACAAGATAGAGTTTGTTTCAAGACCCCGGGATCGTCTCTTTGAATCCCGACCTCCAAGAGACCCCGCTCTAGTTCCGGGTTTCTTCGCAGCCATCGCGTCTCTCCTCAAAGCCGGGGTAATCGTTCCCGTCCAAGAAAAAGAACGGTTCAATGGTTCACAGGCTTCTCTTCGAATCTCTTTGTACCGGAAGAGGACAACAAGGTTCGTCCCAGTCCGGATCTCAAATTGCTGAACAGGAAGTTTCGTCTGAGACATTTCAGGATGAAATTCCCTCGTTCAGTAATCGCTTCCATAGAGGCTCAGGAATTTCGGTTTCAGGCTCCCGAAAGTCTATCCATCTGCCCCGACACTCTAGCCGTTGCGGGTGGCTCGTCAACAGGAAGACATCCCGTCTTGTTCTTTCTCAGCGCCTCGTATTTCTGGGCATGTTCTTCGACACTTGTCGGACCAGAGTCTTCCTTCCTGAAGACAAGATATCCCTCCTTTGTCGGGAAGTTCGCTTACTCCAGGGTTCTCGGCTCCCCTCCTTTCCGATGGGCCATAAAGGTCCTAAGGAGGTTGGTTTCAACATCGGAAGCGTTTTTCCCTTCGCCTGTTTCATTCAAGACTTCTTCAGCAGGCTATTCTATCATAGGGGGACAGGCCTGTCTTCTCCCTGCATCGTCCTATCCGGCTTTCTCCCGGGTCAAACGGTTCCTCGACTGGTGGCCGAGGTAACTTCTCTTATCCCAGAGTAGATCCTTCACAGCATATCCTTACTTCCAGTTTCCTGGCAGGTGGTGATGACAGCCTGCTCGGCTGAGGCGCGGGGCTTTGTCACCTGTCTTTTCAGGGTTGGTCGGTGCAGGAGTCCTCTTTGCCGATCAATGTCCTCGAGTTCCGGATCATCTTTCTGTCTTTCCTTCACTGGGTAAGGATTCTCAGGAGCCCGCCAATTCGAATCCAGGCAGACAATGCCACAGCAGTGGCATATGTCAACCACCAGGGGTGGACTCGGAGTTCTCTGGCCTCGGCCGAGGCTCCAGGATCCTACTTTGGACAGAGGCACGGCCCTGGTGAGATCCGCAGTGCTTTTCCCCGGCGTGGACATTTAGGCCGCCGACTTCCTCAGCCGCGAGGGTCTCGCGGCAGGGGAATGGTCCTTACTTCAGGAGGTCTCCTATCTGATTGCTCTTGGCCATTCCTTGGTCGCAGTTCGTGTTCACCTATCGGTTCCCACCCCTTCCTTTGCTTCCCAAGCTGTCGAAAAAGATCAAGGCGGAAGGGGTGCCGGTTATTCTGATCGTCCCGGATTGGCCCAGGAGTTCTTGGTTTGCGGAGATCGACAACCTTCTCGCGGACGCCCTCTGGCGCCTTCCAGACAGACCTGATCTGCTGTCTCAGGGTCCGATCTGCCACCCGAATTATCTGTCGCTCAGTTTAACGGCGCGGCTGTGGACACCACAGTTCTAAGAGCGTCCGGCCTTTCGGCCCGGATGAGTCACACTATAATCCAGGCTAGGAAGCCTTCGTCTTCCAGGATCTACTATCGTACCTGGACGGCTTACTTTCGTTGGTGCGAGTCCAACCGCTTTTCACCTATGTTCTTCTCCCTGCCTTTCCTTTGGTTTTCCTTCAGGCAGGACTGGATTGGGGCTTCGATCTAGTGCCCTAAAGGGCCAGGTTTCTGCGCTCTTCTTCTCTTTCAGAAGACGTTATCTTCTTAGCCACAGGTTAAGACCTTCCTTCAAGGAGTAGCCCTCACTGTCCCCCCGTACAGAGCCTCTGTGGATTCATGGGATTTAAAGGTTGTGTTGGATGTTCTTAGGGGTTCCCCCCTTTTGAGCCTCTCAGGGAGTTTTCCCTGTCAGTTCTATCTCGGAAGGTGGCTTTTCTTGTGTCCATCATCCACCGCGTTTCCGAGTTAGCAGCCATTTCTTGCCGACCTCCTTTCTTGTTTTTCCACCAGGACAAGGTGGTCCCAGGCCTCCGCCTTCCTTCCTTCCTGAGGTGGTTTTCACCTTTCCACCTTAACGAGGACATCGTTCTACCTTCCTTTTGTCCATCTTCGACTCATCCTCTGGAACGATCGTTGAACAGGCTGGACCTCGTCAGGGCAGTGAGGGTCTCCCTGGCTAGCACGGCCGCTTTCTGAAAGATGGATTCTCTTTTCGCCATCCCTGATGGAGCGCGTAGAGGCCTGCCGGCTTCCAAGGCGACTATTGCTCGCTGGATCAGAACGGCAATTTTGGAAGCTTACCGGGTCAAGAACAGAGTGCTCCCCTCCTGAGATAAGGGCTCACTCTACCCGGGCAGTCGGCACTTCCTGTGCGGTACGTCACTGGGCTTTCGCCCGACGGCTTTACAAAGCGGCAACCTGGTCTTCCATCCATATGTTTCGCCGAACTTTACAAGGTCTATACCTATGCTTCGGCGGACGCCAGCCGGGGCAAAAGGATCCTGCAGGCGGCAGTGGTGAGACCTGATGGAAGTCTGTTTTCCCACCCCAGGGACTGCTTTGGGACGTCCCATGGTTTCTGTGTCCCCCAATGAAAGGCGATAGAGAAAACAGGATTTTTGGTTGCTTACCATAAAATCTGTTTCTCAGAGCCTTCATTGGGGGACACAGCACCCTCCCAAGTTGAACAGCTCTGTTTACGGTTTACGTTTGGCTTCTTTGAACACTCTTTGAGTGTTTGAACCTGTTAATCTGTGGAGCGCCGTGGAATTTGTTGGCGCTATATAAATAAAGTTTATTATTATTATTATAATTATATTATTATTCTTTCTCTTTTACACGTTGCTTCTCCTACTGCTTTCTCACTAACTGAATATCCTACTTCCTGTCGGTGGGGTATACACTGCAGAGGAGGAGCTAACTTTTTTATTTGCATAGTGTCAGCCTCCTAGTGGCAGCAGCATACACCCATGATTCCTGTGTCCCCCAATGGAGGCGCTGAGAAACAGATTTTACGGTAAGCAACCAAAAATCCTGTTTTTTTTTTGTGTTTTTTTTAAAATAATCGATCACTTTCAACGGTTTTAAGAGCCCACATTAGACTAATATCAGCTGAACCCACAGCTATCGACCGGTTCGTATGACTGTCTAATGTGGGTTGGCGACCAACTGATGGTCGGGAGAGATTTCTTTCGTGCATATCTGATTTTAGACTGCTGATTGCATTGTTGTCTCTGAGATGAGAGTCTTTCTCATAGAGAACACTGGAGTGCTCAGTGGCGCAACCAAACGATCGTCCAAAGCATCAATTGACCGAAAGCCATCTAGTGTGTATGGCCAGCTTTAGTCCAAGATCAAAACAGGATAGGTGATGAGTTACATGCTCAGATAAGGTGTTATCTGAGCATGCTCGTGTGCTAACTCAGTGTCTTTGGCGTGCTCGAAAAATGTGTCCAAGTCCCCTCGGCTGTATGTCTTGCGGCTGTTAGACAGCCACTTGTTTGTTAGACAGCCACAACACATCCAGGGATTGCCTAACAGCCATGAGACATACAGCCGCAGGGACTTGGACATATTTTTCGAGCACACTCTTGTTACCACCCGAGCATGCTCGGATAACACCTTATCCAGCACGTTCACTCATCACTATCTGCCAGTCCATTCAGACTTTTTGGGCCTGCCAGAGAGCCAACCTTTATCGCCAACAGTTCCAGAGAATTTGAATGCAGATGCTGCACACATACTCCACCCCCGATCCTTGAGATTGGTGCAGACCCCACTGATAAGACACTTTACACGGTTTCTATGAGTAATGTCAATTTTGGGCGGACCCCATGATCGACACTTGGGGTTATAATTCAGGGTTGTTGGGTCAACACCTCCCTACATGCCTTATATCAGCTTATGCAGGTTAATGGTGGGGGGTAAGGGCCTCTGCTTGTAATTAGGTTATGGATCTGCCATTTGTTCCACTGTTTTTTTGGTAAACTAGTTAAGTTTCTCTCACTTATTGCAGGGGATGACGGGACTAGTAAGGATGCAGTGAGCACCGGGAAGCTGAACCAGGAGAACGAGCACATCTACAACCTCTGGTGCTCGGGGCGTCTGTGCTGCGAGGGCATGCTGATACAGCTGAAGGTATTATCATCCTGTAATGGGTGCTGTTCATAAAATCATTCACCCTCTAACCGATCATCAATTGGTGCTACCATGATCTCCTAGCTGGGTTGCATTCTGTCTATGGCCACTTTTGTCTTCTGTATAGACAATGCTAATTGACTTGTAGCTAAATGTGGATTTTAATAGTTTCTTATTTCACTTTTTCTTTCTTTACATTTCTAGTTCTTGAAACGCCAGGACTTGCTGAATGTGTTGGCTCGTATGATGCGTCCAACTTGTGATCAAGTGGTAAGTGAAGACTTGCCATCTTGTGTTTTACCACTGTGAAAACAAGAGCAAAAGCACGTGCTTACTTCTAGCACATAACCCTGGGGCAGGTGTCTGAACTTGTATCCATCCATTGACTCTTAACGATGGATCAGTGAAAACAGATAAAACACAGATGGGAAAACTGAAGTAAGAATAGTGGCTTCTGTTTTTCATATGTGTCTAACAGATCCCCATAGACTTTTAATGGCTGATATGCAAAACCAGCTGGGAACACGGCCTGCTCGGAGTCATGTAGACCGGCGGCCCAGATCTGTTATAAAACTGATGTGTGTATAGCTCAAGTCTGCTGTCTGAGATAAAAACGGACAGCACAAGGACGTGTCATGAATGCAGTCCGACTCATTACTCCAATACACCGCGATCTTCTGCCAAAAAATAAAAGATCCCCAAAGAAACCTTGATGGGGGGGGGGGGGTAATCTGGCATCACCACCTTCTGCAACAAAGGTGACTGGTGCTGCAGAGTGTTACTACCCCCATCTCCTGAGACGCGTGCACGCGTATCAGCAGGTGAGTGGGGTCCAATGCGGAAGTGAGCTGTGGAGAATGACCCCTTTAAGTTCTGATAATTTACTATTCTGCAATTTTTTTTCTTTCTTTTTTTTTTATTAAGTTTAGATACTTTGGAGAAAGCTGGGTGACAACTAATATGACCGCTCTAGCAGCTTCCACATGGGGAGGACACCCAGCTTTGTCATTCTAAATGACTATGATTCATTAGAATGGCCCATGCCCCTATATATGTGCATGACACTCTATTAAAGAGACCGTGACCCAGAGAGAAGTGAGTGCTGTGCAGTCGGCCATTTCTTTGTTTTTGGGAAACAAACAGGCTTAGAATATATCAAACTCCTAATCTGGTGTAAGGCGGTGAGCCTTCTCCTAGATGATGTCTTTTTTTCTATACAAACCTTTCCTTCACTCACTTCTGCACATCACCTTGCAGCAAATAAAAGTGACCATGAACGAGGAGGACATGGACACGTACGTGTTTGCTGTGGGGACTCGGAAGACCCTTGCTCGGCTGCAGAAGGAAATGCAGGACTTGGTAAGTTGGACAGTAGAGGAAGGTTAGACTTCTTCTCCTGGATGAGGATTTGTTAATCTTCTGCCTGGTTTCTTCGGTGCAGAGTGAGTTTTGCAGCGATAAGCCCAAGTCTGCAGCCAAGCTTGGTCTCCCGGAGTCTCTGGCCATCCTGTCTGAGATGGGGGAGGTGACAGATGGTGTATTGGACACTAAGGTAAGGCCGCTCCAGATCCATTAATCTTCTGTTTAGCGGTGTCTACTGAATCCTCATCGTCTGCACATCTCTCCTCTACAGATTATTCATTACCTTACACATTATGCTGATAAGATTGAATCCATCCATTTTTCGGACCAATTTTCTGGTCCAAAGGTTATGCAAGAGTAAGTATACCGCACTGAAGAAATTCAGCCATTGCACTGCACATCTTCTAATAAAGCCATTGTATCCTCTGGAAAGCCTGTATGTCTTTTTAGGCGCATTGATGGTGAAATTTGATATCTGCTTGCTGTCAGTGAATTGGGAATATTCTGTGGCTGAAACGGGATTGTGGCTAGTGATGAGCGAACCTGCTCTGATAAGGCATTATGCACCATGCTTGGGTGCTAACAGTGTCTTTGGCGTGCTCGAAAAATATGTTAGAGTCCCCGTGGTTGCATGTCTCATGGCTGTTTGACAACCGCAACACATGCAGAGATTGCCTGTTTGTTAGGCATTCTCTGCATATGCTGCAACTGACTAACAGCCGAAACCAAAGAGAGAAACCTAATGATTAAATACCCTGCTGTAAATAATTAGCATAGTGCATGAAAATAATGTAAGGTGCTTAACATGTTTTTTGATTAAAAAAAATGTGAAAGCCACCCTGCCTCTTCACGGTGACCATAATTGGGACAGTCCTAACTCTAATAATAAAAACCTTACCATTTATCAAATACCCAGCTAGTAGACACACAGCCATGGGAGACAGCATCAATATAATGCCCAGCCAATTCTCCACCTGGCTCCTACACTTTCTCTCTGCTGACATTCCCACCATCATCATGGGTGACTTCAACATCCCCATTGATACCCACCAGTCAGCAGCCTCCAAACTCCTGTCCCTTACTTCATCCTTTGGACTTACTCAGTGGTCCTCCTCAGCCACCCACACAGACGGACACACATTAGACCTTTTCTTCACCCATTTATGCTCCTTATCTAACTTCACAACCTCCCCTCTCCCTCTATCTGACCACCATCTACTCACTTTCTCATCACTGTCCTCCTCACCTGTCACCCATGTCCAGCACCATGCGCACCCACGTAGAAACCTCGCACACCTAGACACCAACACACTCTCTGACTCTATCCTACAACTGTCCTCTATGTCCTCACTCCACGACACAGACACTGCCACTGCTTTCTACAATGCCACTCTTGCATCAGCTATTGACACGGTCGCCCCTGTCATGCATAGCAGAGTGCGACGAACCAATAGACAACCCTGGCACAATAACATCACTAAAAAGCTTCGGCAAGTATCCAGAATTGCAGAACGGCGTTGGAAGAAAACACATTCACAAGATGATTTCACTGCACTCAAACAAGCAACACTGGCATTCAAATCAGCTCTCACCTCTGCTAAACAGACCTACTTCACAACCCTCGTATCTTCCTTATCCCACAACCCCAAACAGTTGTTCAACACTTTTAACTCCCTCCTTCGCCCACCACTGCCCCCTCCGAGTTCCCTAATTGTTGCCGAGGACTTTGCCAAGCACTTCAAAAATAAGATAGACCAAACAAGGGAAGTCTTTGTTGTCCAACCACCTCAACCCCTTTGTATGCCAGACCAATGCCCAAGCCCCATAACTTCACACTCCAAAATCTCTGAAGGGGAGCTTGCTCATCTTCTCTCCAAATCACACCTCACCACTTGTGCACTTGACCCCATCCCACCTCCTCCCGAACCTCACAACCACACTAATCCCATCCCTAACCCATCTCTTCAACCTTTCACTAACTTCTGGTACCTTCCCTTCTGCCTTCAAACATGCCACAATCACACCTATCCTCAAAAAGCCATCCCTTGACTCAAGCTCTATGTCCAGCTATCGCCCCATATCTTTGCTCCCATTTGCTTCCAAACTCCTTGAGCAGCATGTCCATGCTGAACTTTCCTCTCACTTTGCATCTAAAGGTACCGTCACACTTAGCGACGCTGCAGCGATACCGACAACGATCCGGATCGCTGCAGCGTCGCTGTTTGGTCGCTGGAGAGCTGTCACACAGACCGCTCTCCAGCGACCAACGATGCCGGTAACCAGGGTAAACATCGGGTAACTAAGCGCAGGGCGCGCTTAGTAACCCGATGTTTACCCTGGTTACCATCCTAAAAGTAAAAAAAAACAAACACTACATACTTACCTACAGCCGTCTGTCCTCCAGCGCTGTGCTCTGCACTCCTCCTGTACTGTCTGTGTGAGCACAGCGGCCGGAAAGCAGAGCGGTGACGTCACCGCTCTGCTTTCCGGCTGACCGACGCTCACAGCCAGAGCAGGAGGAGTGCAGAGCACAGCGCTGGAGGACAGACGGCTGTAGGTAAGTATGTAGTGTTTGTTTTTTTTTACTTTTAGGATGGTAACCAGGGTAAACATCGGGTTACTAAGCGCGGCCCTGCGCTTAGTTACCCGATGTTTACCCTGGTTACCAGTGAAGACATCGCTGAATCGGTGTCACACACGCCAATTCAGCGATGTCTGCGGGGAGTCCAGCGACAAAATAAAGTTCTGGACTTTCTTCCCCGACCAGCGACAGCACAGCAGGGGCCTGATCGCTGCTGCCTGTTACACTGGACGATATCGCTAGCGAGGACGCTGCAACGTCACGGTTCGCTAGCGATATCGTCTAGTGTGACGGTACCTTAACTCTCTCTTCGACAACCTACAATCTGGTTTCCGTCCCCACCATTCCACTGAGACTGCCCTGACCAAAATTACTAACGACTTACTTACAGCCAAAGCTAACAGACAATTCTCTATACTCCTCCTCCTCGACCTGTCCTCTGCCTTCGACACAGTTGACCACTGCCTCCTACTACAGATCCTCTCTTCTTTTGGTGTCAAAGACGTTGCCCTATCTTGGATCTCCTCATACCTTGCCAACCGCACATTTAGCGCTTCCTACTCTCATACTACCTCTTCATCTCGCCCCCTTTCTGTTAGTGTCCCTCAAGGATCTGTCCTAGGACCCTTACTCTTCTCAATCTATACACTCGGCCTGGGACAACTCATAAGGTCCTATGGTTTCCAGTACCATCTATATGCCGATGACACTCAGATCTACCTCTCTGGCCCAGAAGTCACCTCTCTGCTCTCCAGAATCCCAGAGTGTCTATCGGCCATATCCTCCTTCTTCTCCTCTCGCTTCCTCAAGCTCAATGTGGACAAATCTGAACTAATTATCTTTCCTCCATCACGCATATCTTCCCTACCTGATCTATCTATGAAAATAAATGAAATCACATTTTCCCCTGTCCCCAAAATCCGCTGCCTCGGAGTAACTCTTGACTCTGCCCTGTCCTTCAAACCGCACATCCAAGCTCTCGCCACTTCCTGTCGCCTCCAGCTCAAAAATATTTCCAGAATCCGTCCTTTCCTCAACCCACACTCTACCAAAATGCTTGTGCATGCCCTAATCATCTCCCGCCTCGACTACTGCAACATACTCCTCTGTGGCCTACCTTCTAACACTCTCGCACCCCTCCAGTCCATCCTTAACTCTGCTGCCCGACTAATTAATCTCTCTCCTCGCTACACTCCTGCTTCACCTCTTTGCAAATCCCTTCACTGGCTCCCAATTTCCCAGCGTATCCAGTTTAAACTACTAACACTGACCTACAAAGCCATCCATAACCTTTCTCCTCCGTATATTTCCACACTAATCTCTCAATATCTTCCCTCACGTAATCTCCGGTCCTCCCAAGATCTCCTCCTCTCCTCCACGCTTATTCGCTCCTCACTCAATCGCCTCCAAGACTTCTCCCGAATATCCCCCATCCTCTGGAATTCTGTGCCCCAACACATCCGGTTATCCACCACATATCGATCCTTCAAAAGAAACCTGAAAACCCACCTCTTCAAGAAAGCTTACAACCTGTAAAGACCACACGGCCAGCTCAACACCACCGGAGCTAATGGAACCCCCGACCTACTGTCTCCATCCCCACCATCCTGTAGAATGTAAGCCCGCAAGGGCAGGGTCCTCTCCCCTCTGTACCAGTCTCTCATTGTTAGTTTTGTTTACTGTAAGTGATGTAACCCCTTCTCATGTACAGCACCATGGAATTAATGGTGCTATATAAATAAATAATAATAATTTAAAAAAAAGCTGTAAGGAAATTCAGGCCAAACCTTCATATGCACATGATGCAAACAGTCTTGCCTCCCATGGCTGGGTGTCTACTAGTTGGGCCCAGTCCTTCTCAGCACTTATCCACACGCATGAGACTTGACAAACGGTAAGGTTTGTAATATGTAGAGTTAGGACTGTCCCAATTACGGTCACCGTGGAGTGGTGGGATGACGTTCACTTTTTTTTTTTTTTTTAGTCAAAAAACATGTGAACTAAGTATCATATATTATTTTCATGCACCATGTTATTTACTTATTTACTGTTGGGTATTTAATCATTATGTTTCTGCCTTGCTGTTTATTTTCTGTTCAGTGCCTAGTGTGAACATAAGCTTACACGCTGCATGCATACCAGTGTATATCCCAGTTCAAACGTTTGGGTTTTTTTTTAACTGTCGAACAGCCATGAGACATGCAGGCGTGAGGACTAGAACATATTTTACGAGCATGCTGAAGACAGTCAGTTAGCACCCAAGCATGCCCCCATAACGCCTTATCCGAGCACATTCACTCATCATTAGTTGTGGCGAAACTCTGCAGTCACTCTGTATGACTACAGACTTTTAAATTGCGTGAATCGCACGCTGTCAGGATTCTCCGTTGCAAGGAGCTGGTGTTCTTGTGACTGCAAATAAGCAATATGCATACTCCCGACAATATTTTGACTAGACGTGTGCAGCCTCGCTCATCACAAATGAATTGAGCAACACCGCTCACATCTAGTTGGAATGTGATCAGGAGTATGCATATCGCATCCTTGTGGTCACCTGATTGCCCGCTCCCGGCACCGGAGAATCTTGACATTGTGTGCTGCGAGGATTCAAAAGTCTGCACTCCCATAGAGGGACTGTAGACTTTCATCACAGACCTGGACAGCCCCTTTTTTATATTTCTCAGAGTTGGAATTGGTCGTATCCAGGGAAGACCATGAACTGAACCTTTTAGACCCCATTGCATTCATTTACTGAGATGAAAGATTTCTGCACCACATCACATTTATTACATTTGTTACTTGCCCATTATATGAGTGTGTTGTATTAGCAAAGGAGTTTGACTTCCTGAAAATGTGAGACCAGGTGCCAAATTCTGTATTTAACTCACACTGGATATTATTGTAGCAAACCGTCATCTTGAACCTGAAGTTTGCAGGAATAATTGGAGCCAAATTTATGAGGAATTGTGTGCTAGCTATGCATCGGGGAAATGACGTCGAGGCCAATTATCAGCACAGATTCCAGATGCAACATAAGGTACCCTCACACTAGACGATATCGCTAGCGATCCGTGACGTTGCAGCGTCCTCGCTAGCGATATCGTCCAGTGTGACAGGCAGCAGCGATCAGGATCCTGCTGTGCTGTCGCTGGTCGGGGAAGAAAGTCCAGAACTTTGTTTCGTCGCTGGACTCCCCGCAGACATCGCTGAATCGGCGTGTGTGACACCGATTCAGCGATGTCTTCGCTGGTAACCAGGGTAAACATCGGGTTACTAAGCGCAGGGCCGCGCTTAGTAACCCGATGTTTACCCTGGTTACCAGCGTAAAAGTAAAAAAAACAAACGCTACATACTTACCTACCTACCGCTGTCTGTCCTCGGCGCTCTGCTTCTCTGCTCTGGCTGTGAGCACAGCGGCCGGAAAGCACAGCGGTGACGTCACCGCTCTGCTTTCCGGCTGCCCGGCGCTCACAGCCAGACCAGAGAAGCAGAGCGCCGAGGACAGACAGCGGTAGGTAAGTATGTAGCGTTTGTTTTTTTACTTTTAGGATGGTAACCAGGGTAAACATCGGGTTACTAAGCGCGGCCCTGCGCTTAGTAACCCGATGTTTACCCTGGTTACCGGCATCGTTGGTTGCTGGAGAGCGGTCTGTGTGACAGCTCTCCAGCGACCAAACAGCGACGCTGCAGCGATCCGGATCGTTGTCGGTATCGCTGCAGCGTCGCTAAGTGTGACGGTACCTATATGCAGATTTGTTGGACAATGGTTGGTCCTGCTTAAGGCTTTTCTTTATATTGGGCCTGCACAATGTAAGGGGTAGACGTCATCACATAGCCATAGTTAGATGATAAAGTCAAGATCCTCTGGGACACCCAATTGCCAGAATGGGGCACTTTTATCCCTGTTAGAATGGAGCTGTACTGCACATTCTCAACCACCACTCCATGCAACTCATTTCCTTTGGGTTTGCCGGAGCACTGGCTTTTTCTTGGCAGTCCCATAGAGAATGAATGGAGCGGCATTCCCTACTGCTCCATTCTAAAGGGGGTATAAGGCTATGTTCACACGCTGCGGATCCGCAGCAGTTTCCCATGTGTTTACAGTACAATGTAAACCTATGGGAAACGCAATCCGTAGTGCACATGCTGCGGGAAAAAACGTGCGGAAACGCAGCGGTTTACATTCCACAGTATGTCAATTCTTTGTGCGAAATCTGCAGCGGTTTTACACCTGCTTGATAATAGAAAACCGCAGGAGTAAAACCGCAGTGGAATTCGCTGTAATTCCGCAGGAAATCCACAGGTAAATCGCAGTGCCTTTTTACCTGCGGTTTTCACAAATCCGCTGCGGAAAAATCCGTAGACCTCAAGGATATGTGTGCACATACCCTAAGTGGCCACTTGAGATGGATCAGTCACAGGGTCATATTCAGTCTTCATACAGTTGTGCTCAAAAGTTTATATACCCCGGCAGAATTTTTGCTTTCTTGGCCTTTTTTCAGAGAATATGAATAATAACACCAAAACTTTTTCTCCACTCATGGTTAGTGGTTGGGTGAAGTCATTTATTATCAAACTACTGTGTTTTCTCTTTTTTAAATCAAAGAGAAAACACAAAAATTCTGCCGGGGGATGTAAACTTTTGAGCACAACTGTATATGCTTTATGTGCTTTAATCATCCACCAAAATTGTTATTCTTCCAATTGTGTCTTTCTCCCTTACCTGCTTGTCTTTTTCAGGGAGGGGCAGCCCCTTAAACTGCCAGAGACTAAGAAGACTCTACTGTTTACATTTAATGGTAAGGATTTGGGGGGGTACTAAAGAAATAGGGGAAACATTGAAAACTTCAGAAAACCATTGGATTATGTCCATCTTCCCATCCTAGTGCCTGGAGCTGGAAACGCATCAGTAAAGGACATGGAGTCTCTCCTGCCGCTGATGAACATGGTGATTTACAGCATTGACAAAGTGAAGAAGTTCCGTCTGAACAGAGAGGTGAGTTATGCTGGGAATATCCGTCTTCTGGAAGATTTTGTATGTTTCGTACCACCTCTATCCCAAGTATTGATCTGCCTATTTCTGGGGCTCAGTTGTTTTTAACACCCTGCTTGATGCTAAATTGCAGGGAAAACAAAAAGCTGATAAGAACCGCGCCCGCGTGGAAGAGAACTTCCTAAAGCTTACACACGTACAGCGCCAAGAAGCCGCACAAACCCGACGCGAGGAGAAGAAAAGAGCCGAGAAAGAGCGCATCATGAATGAGGAGGACCCCGAGAAGCAGCGTCGGCTGGAGGTGAGTTTTGCGCTTTGCAATAAATTTACAAGGAAGGTGTCATCAGAAAATGATCCATTGTTTAGATCAGCTTTTTGTATTACATGTAACACATATCAAGATCTTTATTTATTAAAAAAAAAAAAAAAAGTCTTGCAATTTTCACACTGGCCACTTACTTTAACGTTAACTCCTTTACTTTTCAGAAATAGTTTTCAGTAGTTTCTTTACCATCAGAGGCTGAATTCCAATAACTAACACCTCTATACACAAGTTATGTCACAGGTGTCTACCAATAACTGTAGCTGATTGTCCTTGACAATGATCTTTGCACACACTCATTAGATGCTTCAAAAGAGTGTCCAGTATGGCTAATGTAGACATTCTTCCTGAACGGACAGGAAGTCAGAATCTTAGAAAAAGCCCTATTGGCTAGTTTGAAACCGGTAAGATTTTGAATACAAACTGCGCTACGGAAGAAAAAAAATATTGTCAAAAATATTTTAAAATACACTTAACCCAAAAACAAAACAAAAGATCATTTTCTGTTGACACGATGCCTTTAAGAAACATAGTAAAGTTAATATAGAAAGGTCATGACAGTCTGTACGCATCCAGCTATCTCCCCTTTCCGGTATGTGGTGTATGCAGGTGCATGGCATGAGATCCTTCTATACACAGCGGGTATCAGCTGTGTTACACAGCCAGCACCTGCCTCTAGCAGCAGCAAGCAGAGCATGCTCGGGTGCTATCTGAGTGACTTCGGTGTGCTCAAAAAATATGTTTGCGTCTCCTCGGCTGCATGTCTCGAGGCTGTTTGACAGCCGCAACACATGCAGGGATTTTCTAATAAACAGGTAATCCCTGCATGTGTTGCGGCTGTCGAACAGCCATGAGATATGCAGCCGAGGGGACGCAAACATATTTTTTTTAGCACCCGAGCATGCTCATATAACACCTTATCCGAGCACGTTCGCTAATCACTAGGTACTACGACAGTTGGGGGCCTACTAAAGACTTGTGCTTTGGCTTCATAGGAGATTGTTAACTTGATATTTAGAACTTCTCACTTCGTACTAAAGTATTGCGGGGTATTATGTAAATGATCACTGGTTCCCCCAGGAAAAACTAAAAATATGTATAAAAAAAAAAGTTTAATTTTTAATTTGAAACTAATTGTAATTACAAAAAAAGGAGTAATTTTTGGTATCTCCAAAGGTCAATTTATCAAAATATAAAATTATTTAACTCCTACGGTAAATGCTGTAAAGAAAAAAAGAAACTTCAGAGAGTCGTGCAGTGAAATGTTCCCTAAAAGGGTAATAAGAAAAACTACGTCGCGACGCACAAGATAAAACAAAAAAATAAATACAAATACAAGTCCACCCACCATACAGCCCCGTGGTAAAGGAAAAAGTTATGGTTGGCTGAAAAATGACAGAATTGTCTCCCCCCGTCCCATTTAATTTTTCAGTCCATTTTAAATTAAAGTGAATGATGTTATTCCAAATTACAACTCATTTTGCAAAATCCCAACCCTTTTTATTACTGTCAGCTGGAAAATAAATACGTTCTGGCACTTGGGAGACGGGGAGGGCAAAAAAGAAATGAAAGCACTAAAATAAAAATTGGCGCCAACAGCCAGGGGTTAAAGTGAGCCATCAGCCTTTGCCACAAGGTGGCGCTCTTCATTGACTGCCGTACACTCCCATCTTCTGTATGGGCTGCTCTGAGCCTCAGTATAAGGGATAGGATGCAGTAACCGATCAATACACGTATCTTTTCTGTGTGTCTACCCAGGAAGCCGCCCAGCGCCGGGAGCAGAAGAAAATGGAGAAGAAGCAGATGAAAATGAAGCAGATTAAAGTAAAGGCCATGTAACAGCTCAGCCAATCCTGATCCCGTGTCCCCCCTAACTGCAGCCAGGAGAGCAGATGGGAGCTAAAACCTCATTTAGGAACAGTGTATGATTGGATATGAGAAAGCCGCTCATTGTCTTCCCCTATAGGGCCTGTACGTAGAGTTCCTGGTAGCGGTGGCCGATCACCTGCTGTCCTGCACCTTGGTATGGGTATCGTTGGCCATGTTAGCTGCAGCGTTATCCACCACTCCACCTGGAGGAGAAATACCCCAATCAGCTCATCTCATAAGCAACATGGACCCCTAGAAGTGCTGCATAGTTTGGAAAACTACGTGGACCACTGAGCAGCGATCCTACCAGCCTCTCGGGCTGGGGTATAAGCCATGGGACAAGACTTCCTCCATCTACGTTCTTCTTTCAGAAATGTCAAGTATTGAAGATTAGTGACATTAGACAGTATTGTATATTATGTTCCTGATGGTTGTTGGCACCACATGTAGGATCACGTGTACAGACCGGACCCCCATCTACAACCTGTGTGGTCTGGATCACAAGGTATTGCAGTTTAGCTTCCGGCTGTTGCTTACCGCACAGGAACGCCATAGGATGTGACCACTAAAGTGAAAGCTATCCAGGACAATGCACCAAGTGTTGACTGTATTCAGACCAGCGGACTGGTTCATCCTGTTCCTGATCTGTTCTTTATACTCCATGTCCTAGTGTTCCTCTTCGGGGTTCAAACGTTCGTCCCTAAATATAAGTCTGCTCGCTGATATGTAGGGTGCATGGCACAAGTCTTCCTAGATGAGGTTCTCACTACTACCTTGCTCTATCCTGGCAGCTGTTGGTAAAACGCTGCTGTACATCCTGTAATAAAGGCCTCTGATTTTAGGTTCTTCACATAGATATAATGGTCTCTTCTCCTAATATTTTATAAATCTAATTTAACAAAAAAAAAAGAATATTTAAGTTATTGCAAAATATTTCTATAAAACAGAACAGTGGTGCCATTCCTCGTCTCTACCTGCAGGGGGCAGTAGTTGCAGTGAGTGAGGACTGCACATACATTGTTTTTAGAGCCGTAAGTTTAAATAGAATTTCACCCCAATATAGTAACACAATATATATCCCCCTCAACGCTCAGATGTTTTAGAGTCTATATATCCTCTCAGGACTGTCACCCAGCTTTCCACAGTCCCTGGAAGGGCAGATGAACCTGAAACGTATGAACTGTGCTCATTGATATGACATTCAGGCTCTTTGCACAGCTGGAACACAAGCACTTGGGTTGTTCTGTTACCAATGTGTGAAATTAAAAGGGTATTTCCATCTAGCCGTCTATTAACCCCTTCACCCCCGGAGCTTTTTCCGCTTTTTCATTTTCGTTTTTTGCTCCCCTCCTTCGCAGAGCCATAACTTTTTTGTTTTTCCGTCAATATGGCCATGTGAGGGCTTATTTTTTGCGGGACGAGATGTACTTTTGAACGATACCATTGATTTTACCATGCCATGTAACAGAAAACGGGAAAAAAAATCCAAATGTGGTGAAATGGCAAAAAAAGTGCAATCTCACACTTGTTTTTTGTTTGGCTTTTTTGCTAGGTTCACTAAATGCTAAAACTTTTTATCTAAGTGGTGAAAAAAAATTCCACATTTTGCTAAAAAAAAAAAATGCGCGATTTTCCGTTACCCGTACCGTCTCCAATTTTCGTGATCTGGGGTCAGGTGAGGGCTTATTTTTTGCGTGCTGAGCTGGCGTTTTTAATGATACCATTTTGGTGTAGATACGTTCTTTTGATTGCCCGTTATTGCATTTTAATGCAATGTCGCGGCGACCAAAAAAATGTAATTTTGGCGTTTTGATTTTTTTTCTCGCTACGTCATTTAGCGGTCAGGTTAATCCTTTGTTTTTATTGATAGATCGGGCGATTCTGAACGCAGCGATACCAAATATGTGTATGTTTGATTTTTTTTTAATTGTTTTATTTTGATTGGGGCGAAAGGGGGGTGATTTGAACTTTTATATATTTTTTATTTTTTTTTATATTTTTAATCACTTTTTTTTTTTAATTTTGGCATGCTTCAATAGCCTCCATGGGAGGCTAGAAGCATGCACAACTCGATCGGCTCTGCTACATAGAGGTGAAGTACAGATCACCTCTATGTAGCAGAAATGCAGGGTTGCTTTGAACGCCGACCACAGGGTGGCGCTCAAAGCAATCGGCCATCAACAACCATAGAGGTCTCAAGGAGACCTCTGGTTGTTATGGCGATGCACTGCTGACCCCCGATCATGTGAAGGGGGTCAGCAGTGCGAGCATTTCCGGCCGCGCGGCCGGGAGCGCTAGTTAAATGCCGCTGTCAGCCCTTGACGGCGGCATTTAACTAGTTAATGGGCGCGGGCGGATCGCGATTCCGCTCGCGCTCATTGCGCGCACATGTCAGCTGTACAAAACAACTCCTTTAACCGCTCGGAAGAGAACTAAATTTGCTGGTAATTAAGATGGAAGGGTTAAGAAACCAAAAATGGCACCACCTTTAACTGACTGTCTGATATTGCAGCTGCATTCAATCTAAGTAAAGAAGCTGAGCTGCAATATCAGACACAACCTATGGGCAGGGATGGCGCTATTTTGGGGGAAAAGCGGCTTTTTTTTCTAATAGAACCCTTTTAATGTGAATTGCCATTTTCCTCATATGACCGATGTTCTTTGGCTTGCGCTTGTACATCAGCAACATCTGTAAGCTTTTGCAGCATTATGCTTTCTGCCTAGCCCCCAGCCTGACAAGCGGAGTCCCATTTTAATCCACCATTGACCTACAACTCTGTAGACTATATGAATATGTAAATCCCCCCCACCTTACAAATCTACAACTCCCAGCATGCACCTGTAAAACAGTTGGGACATGCTGGGATGCATAGTTTGTACAAGATGGCCTTATAGGAGACTGCTGCATGACGTGAGACCACAGCCCCGCTCACCCTAAACCCATTTTCCTACTTGTAGACGTGACTGTCCTGTGATCGGCCACACCTTGCATAGGATTATGATTGATATATACCAGAATGATGATGCCCAGCAATAAAGGAGAGGAAACCAGACTTAGATACTCAGGAATTCAATATCCAGGTGCTGCTTTCATACACAGTGATTGTGGATAGAACGACTGTCTGCAGTGTTTTATCCTACTCCCTGATTTGCGGTTATGTGTCCTCCTGTGGATGCACGGCAGCTATCACCCACCAAGATGGTTTTTACTTGGCAAGTGAACATTAAAATGGATGTAATAAAATACCCAATGTTTTTGTGTGTTTCTTCTAGTTCTCTTATTAAATCCTGTGGATATATAATTTCATGTCAAACATTTGTATCCTATTTCACATGGGATGATAAACCCCCCTTCCTTTGTGCAGCTGTAACAGGACACCTAGCTTAGCAGGGGGTCAAGCCTCAAAAGGCTGTGACAGATCTCACACCTTGAGCCAGCTAAGGTCGGCACAAAAGGCATGATTGCAGTGTGGTTGCATGCTGTGTAACTGCTTTGTTCAGACAGCTAGGATTTCATAAGTATTTGGACTAACCATATGTCATAGCCACACACCGGTTACATTTTTGAGATCTCTGGAACGGGCCGAACGTCTTCCAGGGTTTCAATCTATTCTGACAACCCACAGCGTGAAGAAACGTAGAATGGCTAGTAGGAGCCACGTAGCAAAGCGTAGCAGAGGCTTGGCCGGATCCGATGGCGCCAACACTGCCTCCCTAGGACCGTCCATTAAGGCGTTACAACCCATCTTCGTTTTTTTTGGAGTTTTTAGAGGCTAGGGGACGGTATTTAGGTTCTGCCAAGAGGGTAGTTACCCAAAGGGGTTAAATGCTTGTGTACAGCATGGCCCATTTCTTTTTCTCTAGGGGGGTCGCAATGACCTATCGTGTGGGGGAAGTCAAGGAACAGAGGGGACCACAAACCTCCCATCTGGCAACCCTTCTCCTGCAAGCCAGGCCTTTCATCTGACTGGTAACTGACTCTTAAATTCTGCATACTTTGTCCTACCACTATTTTATTTGCATATTTGACCATTGTATATGTATAACTATCGTGTATATAGTGTATTGTCTAGTGTGCCCTTAGGGCGATTAAATATATACTACTCAAAAAAATAAAGAGAACAATTAAAGGGAACCTGTCACCGGAATTTGGCGTGGCAGGTTTGCGGTCATATGGGCGGGGTTTTCGGATGTTTGATTCACCCTTTCCTTACCCGCTGGCTGCATGCTGGCCGCAATATTAGGTTGAAGTTCATGCTGTGTCCTCCGAAGTACACGCCTGCGCGAGGCAATCTTGCGCCTTGCGCAGGTGTGTACTTCGGAGGACACAGCATGTACTTCAACCCAATATTGCGGCCAGCATGCAGCCAGCGGGTAAGGAAAGGGTGAATCAAACACCCGAAAACCCCGCCCATATGACTGCAAACCTGTCCCGCCAAATTCAGGTGACCGGTTCCCTTTAAACAACAGAATATAACTCCCAAGTAAATCAAACTTCTGTGAAATCAAACTGTCCACTTAGGAAGCAACACTGTTTGACAATCAGTTTCACATGCTGTTGTGCAAATGGAATAGACAACAGATGTAAATTATTGGCAATTATCAAGACACAATAAGGGAGTGGTTCTGCAGGTGGGGACCAAAGACCACATCTCAGCACCAATGCTTTCTGGCTGATGTTTTGTTCACTTTTGAATGTTGGTTGTGCTTTCACACTAGTGGTAGCATGAGATGGACTCTACAACCCACACAAGTGGCTCAGGTAGTGCAGCTCATCCAGGATGGCACATCAATGCGAGCTGTGGCAAGAAGGTTTGCTGTGTCTGTCAGTGTCCAAAGTACTGCAGTGCGCAGGCGCTGGGCCTCTCTGACCTTTCCTGCGCACTGCAGTACTTTGCTCTGCCCTCAACAGGGCAGACAAAGTGCGCCGGAGCCGCGGCGTGAAGACCAGAAGAGGATGTCATGGAATGAAGATGGGAGGCCCCGGAGTGGACCTGAGACACCCATTTGACCAGAACGCAGCGGGACCGCCCCTGGGTGAGTATAATCTAACGTCTTTTTCTCCTCTTTCAGGTAACATCGGCGGCTTATCTACAGCATTACAGAATGCTGTAGATAAGCCCCTGATGACGGTGAGCTTACCTCACCATCGATTTTGGGGGTGACAGGTTCCCTTTAACAACTGAGTAACTTCGTAAGAGGCAACTTGGGGGAGTTCTCTCTGATGTGTATGAGCTATGCGTGAATGTTACACTGGGGGGACCCATATACAGGTCCTTCTCAAAAAATTAGCATATAGTGTTAAATTTCATTATTTACCATAATGTAATGATTACAATTAAACTTTCATATATTATAGATTCATTATCCACCAACTGAAATTTGTCAGGTCTTTTATTGTTTTAATACTGATGATTTTGGCATACAACTCCTGATAACCCAAAAAACCTGTCTCAATAAATTAGCATATTTCACCCATCCAATCAAATAAAAGTGTTTTTTAATAACAAACAAAAAAACCAACAAATAATAATGTTCAGTTATGCACTCAATACTTGGTCGGGAATCCTTTGGCAGAAATGACTGCTTCAATGCGGCGTGGCATGGAGGCAATCAGCCTGTGACACTGCTGAGATGTTATGGAGGCCCAGGATGCTTCAATAGCGGCCTTAAGCTCATCCAGAGTGTTGGGTCTTGCGTCTCTCAACTTTCTCTTCACAATATCCCACAGATTCTCTATGGGGTTCAGGTCAGGAGAGTTGGCAGGCCAATTGAGCACAGTAATACCATGGTCAGTAAACCATTTACCAGTGGTTTTGGCACTGTGAGCAGGTGCCAGGTCGTGCTGAAAAATGAAATCTTCATCTCCATAAAGCATTTCAGCCGATGGAAGCATGAAGTGCTCCAAAATCTCCTGATAGCTAGCTGCATTGACCCTGCCCTTGATGAAACACAGTGGACCAACACCAGCAGCTGACATGGCACCCCACACCATCACTGACTGTGGGTACTTGACACTGGACTTCAGGCATTTTGGCATTTCCTTCTCCCCAGTCTTCCTCCAGACTCTGGCACCTTGATTTCCGAATGACATGCAAAATTTGCTTTCATCAGAAAAAAGTACTTGGGACCACTTAGCAACAGTCCAGTGCTGCTTCTCTGTAGCCCATTTCGGCACCTGTAGCCCATTTCCTGCACACGCCTGTGCACGGTGGCTCTGGATGTTTCCACACCAGACTCAGTCCACTGCTTCCTCAGGTTCCCCAAGGTCTGGAATCGGTCCTTCTCCACAATCTTCCTCAGGGTCCGGTCTCCTCTTCTCGTTGTACAGCGTTTTCTGCCACATTGTTTCCTTCCAACAGACTTACCATTGAGGTGCCTTGATACAGCACTCTGGGAACAGCCTATTTGTTGAGAAATTTCTTTCTGGGTCTTACCCTCTTGCTTGAGGGTGTCAATGATGGCCTTCTTGACATCTGTCAGGTCGCTAGTCTTACCCATGATGGGGGTTTTGAGTAATGAACCAGGCAGGGAGTTTATAAAAGCCTCAGGTATCTTTTGCATGTGTTTAGAGTTAATTAGTTGATTCAGAAGATTAGGGTAATAGGTCGTTTAGAGAACCTTTTCTTGATATGCTAATTTATTGAGACAGGTTTTTTGGGTTATCAGGAGTTGTATGCCAAAATCATCAGTATTAAAACAATAAAAGACCTGACAAATTTCAGTTGGTGGATAATGAATCTATAATATATGAAAGTTTAATTGTAATCATTACATTATGGTAAATAATGAAATTTAACACTATATGCTAATTTTTTGAGAAGGACCTTATATGGAAAACTCCGGCAACATTTCCTATATTGGCACTTTAAAGCACTAATGCACCTTCAAAAAAAGAAGGAATGTCCAGCTTCACCGTCATGATTAAGGGAGCTTAGTCTCCAGAAACGCGTTGAGATTCCTACCTATATGGTTCGTGCTGAAGTCTGTATCCTCCATGTTTAAAGTTTGTGAATAAAGAAAACTTTTTTACGGATTCGGTGAAGCTGGACATTCCTTCTTTCTTTGATTTTACACGCCTGGACACAGCGGGTCCGTGCTCCCGAAGATTGGCTTATGCATCACGGGTGAGCTGGCTTATTTTTCCTCTTACTAATGCACCTTACCTAATTTTGCCTTTACTTGTCCAATAAGGGACGGAGTAGGGGACAGCTGTCGAGTGGGGGCGCCACTTGCGCTGTGATATTAGGGTGCCAAAGTCCGCTGGTAGGTAGGGTCAGAACAGGGATAGCCTACTGTTTGCTCCCTGTTTGCAAAAGTTAAGACCCCAACTACATCATTTGGTACACCGTATGCATGATTATCATTGTTCTATCCCATCCCTTAAGGAAATTGCAGGGGTAGAAGGGATAGCAGACGGCGAGCGGGGAGCCACTTGCGCAGGTAAGAGGGTGCCAACCTCCACTGGTAGGTAGGGTGCATACAATGAAGTGCAGGGCTAGGCACCGCCCTGATTTTTCCTATTGTATGATTTTGTTATGGTGATGGTTTGAGTAGTGCACTGATTAAGAATTTTTAAATGAATTATTAAAAAGTATTTTTTATATTCAAAAAACACTGGGGTTTTTTCTGTGATTTTTTTTTTTCTTCTATTTTTACCTTAAACAAATCCAGAATCACCTCTTTCATCACAAACTGATAGTCCTTTTGTCCACAAAAATCCTTTTGAACCACTAAACGTATCCCATTCCGGACCTTTGCAAAATCCGGCACATAGTTCATCTCCTCTCCTGTAGCCATCTTCCACCCGAATCGTACTCCACGTATTCAGCAAAAAAAAAACCTTCAACACCAAAGGTGTCAGGTAGGTGATCGCGTCTCGTTGTCCGGGGACTAATCCAACTCGTCAATAGTTACAAGGGAGTGAAGTCCCCTTTGAGAAAAGAGGACGAACCCCCAAGGCCGACGAGCCGGGTACCCCAGGCCAAAACAAAGGCAACAATCCCTAAATCACTGCACGTGATCTTAGCCAAAAAGCTGAGAAGCGATAACCAGAAATGGTTTTGCACTTGTGCCGCACCAAGGCCTAAAATATACCCTTTGGGGAGAAGGAGCAAAAGATTGCCCTGAGGATGACATTTTCGCAAACTGGACGCCTTCACAAAGACAGTTCTGCTGTTTGCTCAAGCTGTGAGCCACGCGTTTTTAATCTGCATAACTCCACCTATTTTAACACACCCTCCCCCCTTTTGTTCCAATGTGCGCTACTGAGTGACAGGAGGAGGGCGAGAGGGAAATTAAAAAAAACAAGCGATCAGCTGTCTTCCCTTAGCTCTCCTGATGCTGGGTATAGACCCTACTGCCTACCATGCTGCCTGCTGCTGCTCCAGCAGCAGACTGAAGATGACTCCCACCACACTGCTTTTTACAGGCCAAGGGCCCATTGGGACACATGAGGGTTCCAGACAAAGGCCAAGGGCCCATTATGACACGTGAGGATTCCATGCACAGATTCTATCTAATGCAGGCAGCGCACCTGGTTGCTAAAAAGCATTAGAATACTCACACGGGTGTAGATAGGCAGCATATTCAAGATCAACACCGACACAATTTTTCCTTTTTTTTAAATACATATACACCAAATTTAACCCCTTTACCCCCAAGGGTGGTTTGCACATTAATGACCGGGCCAATTTTTACAATTCTGACCACTGTCCCTTTATGAGGTTATAACTCTGGAACGCTTCAACAGATCCTCATGATTCTGACATTGTTTTCTCATGACATATTGTACTTCATGATAGTGGTAAAATTTCTTTGATATTACCTGCGTTTATTTGTGAAAAAAATGGAAATTTGGAGAAAATTTTTCAATTTTCCAACTTTGAATTTTTATGCCCTTAAATCACAGAGATATGTCACACAAAATACTTAATAAGTAACATTTCCCACATGTCTACTTTACATCAGCACAAGTTTGGAACCAAATTTTTTTTTTGTTAGGGAGTTATAAGGGTTAAAAGTTGACCAGCAATTTCTCGTTTTTACAACACCATTCATTTTAGGGACCACATCACATTTGAAGTCACTTTGAGGGGTCTATATGATAGAAAATACCCAAGTGTGACAGCATTCTAAAAACTGCACCCCTCAAGGTGCTCAAAACCACATTCAAGAAGTTTATTAACCCTTCAGGTGTTTCACAGGAATTTTTGGAATGTTTAAATGAAAATGAACATTTAACTTTTTTTCACAAAAAATTTACTTCAGCTCCAATTTATTTTATTTTACCAAGGGTAACAGGAGAAAATGGACCTCAAAAGTTGTTGTACAATTTGTCCTGAGTACACAGATACCCCATATGTGGGGGTAAACCACTGTTTGGGCGCATGACAGAGCTCGGAAGGGAAGGAGCGCCGTTTGACTTTTCAATGCAAAATTGACTGGAATTGAGATGGGACGCCATGTTGCATTTGGAGAGTCACTGATGTGCCTAAACATTGAAACCCCCCACAAGTGACACCATTTTGGAAAGTAAACCCCCTAGGGGAACTTATCTAGATGTGTGGTGAGCACTTTGACCCACCAAGTGCTTCACAAACGTTTATAATGCAGAGCCGTAAAAATAATCATATTTTTTCACAAAAATTATATTTTCGCCCCCAATTTTTTATTTTCCCAAGGGTAACAGGAGAAACTGGACCCCAAAAGTTGTCCAATTTGTCATGAGTACGCTGATACCCCATATGTGGGGGAGAACCACCGGTTGGGTGCATGGCAGAGCTCGGAAGGGAAGGAGCGCCGTTTGGAATGCAGACATAGATGGAATTATCTGCAGGAGTCACAGTGCGTTTGCAGAGCCCCTAATGTACCTAAACAGTTGAAACCCCCACAAGTAACCCCATATTGGCAACTAGACCCCTCAAGGAACTTACAGTTATATGAAAAAGTTTGGGCACCCCTATTAGTCTTAAGCTTAATGTTTTATAAAAATTGTTTTTTTTTTGCAACAGCTATTTCAGTTTCATATATCTAATAACTGTTGGACACAGTAATGTTTCTGCCTTGAAATGAGGTTTATTGTACTAACAGAAAATGTGCAATCTGCATTCAAACAAAATTTGAGAAGTGCATAAGTATGGGCACCCTTATCATTTTCTTGTTTTAAATACTCTTACCTACTTTTTACTGACTTACTAAAGCACTTTTTTTGGTTTTCTAACCTCATTGAGCTTTGAACTTCATAGCCAGGTGTATGCAATCAGGAGAAAAGCTACTTAAAGTGGCCACTTGCAAGTTGTTCTCCTGTTTGAATCTCCTCTGGGCGCTATTCACTTTTTCCACAGCGCCGTTAATTAACGGCGCTGTGGTTTAAGTACCCGCCGTTAAAAGGCGTATCGGCGGTCGCTAAGGGGTTAAAGTGGCCACTTGCAAGTTGTTCTCCTGTTTGAATCTCCTCTGAAGAGTGGCATCATGGGCTCCTCAAAACAACTGTCTAATGATCTGAAAACAAAGATTATTCAACATAGTTGTTCAGGGGAAGGATACAAAAAGCTGTCTCAGAGATTTAACCTGTCAATTTCCACTGTGAGGAACATAGTAAGGAAATGGAAGAACACAGGTACTGTTCTTGTTAAGGCCAGAAGTGGCAGGCCAAGAAAAACATCAGAAAGGCAGAGAAGAAGAATGGTGAGATCAGTCAAGACAATCCTCAGACCACCTCCAGAGAGCTGCAGCATCAACTTGCTGCAGATGGTGTCACTGTGCATCAGCCAACTATACAACGCACTTTGCACAAGGAGAAGCTGTATGGGAGAGTGATGCGAAAGAAGCTGTTTCTGCAAGCACGCCACAAACAGAGTCGGCTGAGGTATGCAAAAGCACATTTGGAGAAGCCAATTTCTTTTTGGAAGAAGGTCCTGTGGACTGATGAAACCAAGATTGAGTTGTTTGGTCATACAAAAAGGCGTTATGCATGGTGGCCAAAAAACACAGCATTCCAAGAAAAACACTTGCTACCCACAGTATAATTTGGTGGATGTTCCATCATGCTTTGGGGCTGTGTGGCCAATGCCGGCACCAGGAATCTTGTTAAAGTTGAGGGACGCATGGATTCCTCAGTATCAGCAGATTCTTGACAATAATGTTCATGAATCGGTGAAAAAGTGGAAATTACGCAGGGGATGGATCTTTCAGCAAGACAATGATCCAAAACACAGCTCCAAATCTACTCAGGCATTCATGCAGAGGAACAATTACACTGTTCTGGAATGGCCATCCCAGTCCCCAGACCTGAATATCATTGAACATCTGTGGGATCATTTGAAGAGGGCTGTCCATGCTCTGCGACCATCAAACTTAACTGAACTGGAATTGTTTTGTAAAGAGGAATGGTCAAAAATACCTTCATCCAGGATCCAGGAACTCATTAAAAGCTACAGGAAGCCACTAGAGGCTGTTATTTTTGCAAAAGGAGGATCTACTAAATATTAACCCCTTTCTGCCATCCGATGTACTATTCCGTCCATGTGGGGTTGGCCTTAATTCCCATGGACGGAATAGTACGTCCAGGGCAATCGGCCGCGCTCACAGGGGGAGTGCGGCCGATCGCGGCCGACATCCGGTGCTATGTGCCAGGAGCGGTCACGGACCGCCCCCGGCACATTAACCCCCGGCACACCACGATCAAACATGATCGCGGTGTGCCGGCGGTATAGGGAAGTGTCGCGCAGGGAGGGGGCTCCCTGCGGGCTTCCCTGAGCCCCAAGCAGCAACGCGATGTGATTGCGTTGCTGCAAAGGTCTCCTTACCTCCCTCCCTGTAGCAGGCCCGGATCCAAGACGGCCGCGGCATCCGGTTCCTGCAGGGAGGGAGGTGGCTTACCAAGTGCCTGCTCAGAGCAGGAGCTTGGTAAGCCTGCATAGCTCTCAGACAGATCGGTGATCTGACAGAGTGCTGTGCAAACTGTCAGATCAGCGATCTGTGATGTCCCCCCCGTGGCAAATTAAGAAAAAAAATTCCTAAATAATGAAAAAAAAAAAATATTCCCATAAATACATTTCTTTATCTAAATTAAAAAAAAACAAACAATAAAAGTACACATATTTAGCATCACCGCGTCCATAACGACCCAACCTATAAAACTGTCCCACTAGCTAACCCCTTCAGTATACACCGTAAGAAAAAAAAAAACGAGCCAAAAAACAACGCTTCATTATCATACCACCGAACAAAAAGTGGAATAACACACGATCAAAAAGACAGATATAAATAACCATGGTACTGCTGAAAGTGTCATCTTGTCCCGCAAAAAACAAGCCGCCATACAGCATCATCAGCAAAAAAATGAAAAAGTTATAGTCCTCAGAATAAAGCGATGCAAAAATAATTGTTTTTTCTATAAAATAGTTTTTATCGTATAAAAGCGCCAAAACATAAAATAATGATATAAATGAGGTATCGCTATAATCGTACTGACCTGAAGAATAAAACTGCTTTATCAATTTTACCAAACGCGGAACGGTATAAACGCCTCCCCCAAAAGAAATTCATGAATAGCTGATTTTTGGTCATTCTGCCTCACAAAAATAGGAATAAAAAGCGATCAAAAAATGTCACGTGCCCGAAAATGTTACCAATAAAAACGTCAACTCGTCCCGCAAAAAACAAGACCTCATATGACTCTGTGGGCTCAAATATGGAAAAATTATAGCTCTCAAAATGTGGTAACTCAAAAAATATTTTTTGCAATAAAAAGCGTCTTTCAGTGTGTGATGGCTGCCAATCATAAAAATCCGCTAAAAAACCCGCTATAAAAGTAAATCAAACCCCCCCTTCATCACCCCCTTAGTTAGGGAAAAATAAAAAATTAAAAAAAAATGTATTTATTTCCATTTTCCCGTTAGGGTTAGGGTTAGGGCTAGGGCCAAGGTTGGGGCTAGGGTTAAGGCTACAGTTAGGGTTGGGGCTAAAGTTACAGTTAGGGTTTGGATTACATTTACGGTTGGGAATAGGGTTGGGATTAGGGTTTGGGGTGTGTCTGGGTTAGAGGTGTGGTTAGGGTTACCGTTGGGATTAGGGTTAGGGGTGTATTTGGATTAGGGTTTCAGTTATAATTGGGGGGGTTTCCACTGTTTAGGCACATCAGGGGCTCTCCAAACGCGAAATGGCGTCCGATCTCAATTCCAGCCAATTCTGCGTTGAAAAAGTAAAACAGTGCTCCTTCCCTTCCGAGCACTCCCGTGCACCCAAACAGGGGTTTACCCCAATATATGGGGTATCAGCGTACTCAGGACAAATTGGACAACAACTTTTGGGGTCCAATTTCTCCTGTTACCTTCGGAAAAATACAAAACTGGGGGCTAAAAAATAATTTTTGTGGGAAAAAAATGTTTTATTTTTACGGCTCTGCATTCTAAACTTCTGTGAAGCTCTTGGTGGGTCAAAGTGCTCACCACACATTTAGATACGTTCCTTAGGGGGTCTACTTTCCAAAATGGTGTCACTTGTGGGGGGTTTCAATGTTTAGGCACATCAGTGGCTCTCCAAACGCAACATGGCGTCCCATCTCAATTCCTGTCAATTTTGCATTGAAAAGTCAAACAGCGCTCCTTCCCTTCTGAGCTCTTCCATGCGCCCAAACAGTGGTTTACCCACACATATGGGGTATCAGCATACTCAGGACAAATTGTACAACAACTTTTGGCATCCATTTTCTCCTGTTACCCTTGGTAAAATAAAGCAAATTGGAGCTGAAGTAATTTTTTTGTGAACAAAAAGTTAAATGTTCATTTTTATTTAAACATTCCAAAAATTCCTGTGAAACACCTGAAGGGTTAATAAACTTCTTGAATGTGGTTTTGAGCACTTTGAGGGGTGCAGTTTTTAGAATGGTGTCACACTTGGGTATTTTCTATCATATAAACCCCTCAAAATGACTTCAAATGAGATGTGGTCCCTAAAATAAAATGGTGTTGGAAAAATTGCTGGTCAACTTTTAACCCTTATAACTCCCTAACAAAAAAAAATTTTAGTTCCACAATTGTGCTGATGTAAAGTAGACATGTGGGAAATGTTACTTATTAAGTATTTTGTGTGACATATCTCTGTGATTTAATTGCATAAAAATTCAAATTTGGAAAATTGCAAAATTTTCAAAATTTTCGCCAAATTTCCATTTTTTTCACAAATAAACTCAGGTAATATCAAATACATTTTACCACTATCATGAAGTACAATATATCACGAGAAAACAATGTCAGAATCACCGGGATCCGTTGAAGCGTTCCAGAGTTATAACCTCATAAAGGGACAGTGGTCAGAATTGTAAAAATTGGCCCGGTCCATAACGTGCAAACCACCCTTGGGGGTAAAGGGGTTAATGTCACTTTTCTGGTGGGGTGCCCATACTTATGCACCTGTCAAATTTTGTTTGAATGCAGATTGCACATTTTCTGTTATTAGATATATGAAACTGAAATAGCTCTTGCAAAAAAAACAATTTTTATAAAACATTAAGCTTAAGACTTATAGGGGTGCCCAAACTTTTTTCATATAACTGTATCTAGATGTGTTGTGAGAGCTTTGAACCCCAAAGTGTTTCACTACAGTTTATAACGCAGAGCCTTGAACATAAAAATTCTTTTTTTTTTTCACAAAAATTATTTTTAGCCCCCAGTTTTGTATTTTCCCAAGGGCAAGCTGAGAAATTGTACCCTAAAAGTTGTTGTCCAATTGTGAAAATAAAATAAAAAATTTTCCACAAAAATTATTTTTTAGCCCCCAGTTTTGTATTTTTCCAAGGGTAACAGGAGAAACTGGACCACAAAAGTTGTTGTCCAATTTGTCCTTAGTACGCTGATACCCCATATGTGGAGGGGAACCACCGTTTGGGTGCACGGCAGAGCTCGGACGGGAAGGAGCGCCATTTGGAATGCAGTCTTAGATGGAATGGTCTGCAGGCGTCACATTGCATTTGCAGAGCCCCTGATATACCTATACAGTAGAAACTCCCCACAAGTGACCCCATATTGGAAACTAGACCCCCAAGGAAATTATCTAGATGTGTTGTGAGAACTTTGAACCCCCAAGTGTTTCACTACAGTTTATAACGCAGAGCCGTGAAAAAAATCATTTTTTTTTTCCCACAAAAAGGGTTTTTTAGCTCCCCAAATTTTATTTTCCCAAGGGTAACAAGAGAAATTGGACCCCAAAAGTTGTTGTCCAATTTGTCCTGAGTATGCTGATACCCCATATGTTTCGTTAAACCACTGTTTATGCGCACGGGAGAGCTCGGAAGCGAAGGAGCACTGTTTTACTTTTTCAGTGCAGAATTGGCTGAAATTGAGATCGGATGCCATGTCGCGTTTGGAGAGCCCTTGATGTGCCTCAACAGTGGAAACCCCCAATTCTAACTGAAACCCTAATCCAAACACACCCCTAACCCTAATCCCAACTCTAACCAAAACCCTAACCACACCCCTAACTCCAACACACCCCTAACACTAATCCCAACCATAAATGTAATCCAAACTAAGGGGGTGATGAACGGGGGTTTGATTTACTTTAATAGCGGGTTTTTTAGCGGATTTTTATGATTGGCAGCTGTCACACACTAAAAGACGCTCTTTATTGCAAAAAATAGTTTTGGCATCTCCACATTTTGAGAGCTATAATTTTTCCATACTTTGGTCCACAGAGTCAAGTGAGGTCTTGTTTTTTGTGGGACGAGTTGATGTTTTTATTGGTACCATTTTTGGGCATGTGAACGTTTTTGATCGCTTTTTATTCCAATGTTTGTGAGGCAGAATGACCAAAAACCAGCTTTTCAAGAATTTCTTTTGGGGGGCGTGTTTATGCCATTCTGCGTTTCATAAAATTGATAAAGCAGTTTTATTCTTCGGGTCAGTACGATTACAGCGATACCTCATTTATATAATTTTTTTATGTTTTGGCACTTTTATACGATAAAAACTATTTTATATAAAAATTAATTATTTTTGCATCGCTTTATTCTGAGGACTATAACTTTTTTATTTTTTTGCTGATGATGCTGTGTGGTGGCTCATTTTTGCAAGACAAGATGTTGTTTTCAGCTGTACCATGGTAATTTATATCCGTATTTTTGATCGCATGTTATTCCACTTTTTGTTTGGCGGTATGATAATAAAGCGTTGTTTTTTGCCTCGTTATTTTTTTTTTTTTACGGTGTTCACTGAAGGGGTTAACTAGTGGGACAGTTTTATAGGTCGGGTCGTTACAGACGCGGTGATGCTAAATATGTGCACTTTTATTGTTTTTTTTATTTAGATAAAGAAATGTATTTAAGGGAAATATATATATATATATATATATATATATATATATATATATATATATATATATATATATATATATATATATTCTTTTTTAGGAATTTTTTTTTTTACATATCTATAACATTGCCCCAGGGGGGGGACATCATGTTACAAGGTCAGATCGCTGATCTGACACTTTGCACAGTACTGTGTCAGATCAGCGATCTGACAGGTAGGGCTGCAGGCTTACCAGCACTTGCTCTGAGCAGGCGCTGGTTACCCACCTCCCTGCAGGACCCGGAAGCAGCCCCGCATCCATTTTGGATCCGGGGCCTGCAGGGAGGAGGAGGTGTAGGAGACCTTAGGAGTAGCGCAATCACATCGCGTTGCTCCGAGGGTCTCAGGGAAGCACGCAGTGAGCCCCCTTCCTGCGCGATGCTTCCTTATACCGCCGGAACACTGCGATCATGTTTTATCGCAGTATTCCGGGGGTTAATGTGCCAGGAGCGGTCCGTGACCGCTCCTGGCACATAGAGCCGGATGTCAGCTGCAGCCATGAGCGCGGCCGATCGCATATGACGCACTATCCAGTCGGTGGTCATACGGGCCCACCCCACCTCGACGGGATAGTACGTCATATATCAGAAAGGGGTTAAAAGTCGGTGGACCACAAGATGGAGACAATGTTTTACAAAAGAAATCATACTGTTACAAATGTGGTATGTATGGCAGAACTACTCATGGGATACTTAAATTAAAACACTGAGTACTGATAGCAAGGGGCCTAACTTTGTAGACGGTATATTTGCTGCACTGTAACAACGGCCAAATACATGTCTACATCTTAACACACCTGTTGCAACCAGTAAAGAGAGATACATAGATAGATTGATTGATTAATAGATTACATATTGAATACAATACAATGCTTGACATACATAGGTGAAAACAATGCTCACACAAAATGTTGCAGTTGATCAAGTTAAATCAAGCAAAATGCATTTGGCATCTGAAATGTGCAACTTTGACCCTGAAAAGAATTCACATAATGGGTTAAAACACAACATGTGCTAATTTCAATTCAATCTGTTTTTGGAAATCGGATCAGAGAAGCAGTGCACTGTTCCCGGAGATACTGCAATAACGGGTCAATGCATGGAGTGGACAGAGCAAGCTCTTTTTCCAGCTCCCTGTTCTAAAAATCCATTTAATATATGGTCCCCAAATAGGGGACGTATCCGATATTAAACTGATAAGAACAGATCACTTTTCAAATAAGCTTTATTAAAATCAGACATACATCATAAATTTCAAACAAAGCAACAAAGATTTGAATAAAATGACATAAAACAAATTCAAATCTGATTTTAAAACCAGTTAAAAGTATAAAAACAGTACAATACATATGCATATAAAACTATGTTCTTTTATCTTGTTGAGGCTCATATTACAATTCTTCAGATTTAATAAAAACATTTCTGTAAGAATAATCCAAGTACAATTTTGCAATAATAGGAAAACTCACACTTGAATAAAACATGGCTTAAAACAAATCTGACTAGAAGTACAATTAAGTCTAAGTTCACATTTGCGTTGTGCGCCGCAGCGTCGTCGCCGCAACGCACAACGCAAACAAAAACGCAGCAAAACGCATGCACATGCGGCCCCATGCGGCGCCAATGTTAAAGATAGGGCCGCACGACGCATGCGTTTTTTAAAAGGTCGGCGCCGCACAAAAAATCCAACATGTTGCGTTGCCGCGCCCAGACAGGTGCGCCCTAACGCCGCATGCGGCGTAAAACACAACACAACGCATGCACATGCGGCCCCATGCGGCGCCAATGTTAAAGATAGGGCCGCACGACGCATGCGTTTTGTTGCGGCGGCGACGCTGCGGCGCAGACCGCAAATGTGAACGTACCCTTAGAACATAAATAAATACAACTTATATACATATCATTTAGATATGAAAATACATATTCCAAATTTGTAAACACCATAACTTTTTTGCTTCTTTGACTCCCATTTTTTTTACAGTCTCTCGGGTAATATGTATACATTTCACTCAGTGCCAATCCAATACAGTTGTTTACAGAAATAAATACACGCTTGAATAAAAGTATATTTTGCACCTTCCATAGAGATTCTTTAAAACAATTAATCATAAGCCATGCCACTCGTGCTTGTTTCAAGGTAGGGCAGTTAATAATTCCATACACAATCCTGCCACAGGTTAGAGTTTGCAACCCACATATCCATTTTAGCAGGGTGCCCACTATTTGACAGAGCTCCTGAGCATAGGAGCAAACCCACCGTAAATGAAACACTGACTCATCTGGCGCACACCTGTCTCTAGGACATCTAGCACTGGCTACCAAACCCCAAGTTGTTAAAAGGCCCTTGTCGGGAGGCATTGGTGGAGTACCTGCCAGCCCAGATCTTTTTGTGAATTACTAAGGGCCAGGCAGGCAACGTTATTCCATATTAGCCTGCATCTGGAGATGGAAAAATTAGACACATCCTCCATCTCTTCATGACCCTTACAAATAATTGTTAGTTTCCGCTGGTCAAGAAGAAACTTGCGGTCAACATGTATTGCTCGGGGGTTGACAAAAGAAAAGGGCTATGTGCACACATTGAGGGTTTGCCCGTTGATCTGCAGCATTTTTGATGCTGCGGATCTGCTGCAGTTTTCCATGCGTTTTACAATAGCATGTTAACCTACGGAAAACCAAATCCGCTGTGCACATGCTGTGGAAAATACAGCGCGGATTCGCAGCGTTGCTTTTTCTGCAGCATGTCAATTCTTTTTGTGGATCTGCAGTGTTTCTGCACCAATTGACTTGCATTGAGTCAGGCACATCCGCAGCAAAACCGCAGATGTTAAAAAGATCTGCGGTTTAGCTGCGGGTGAAACGCTGCAGATCGGGAGGAGGGAAGTGTGTGGGCGGAGTGTGGGTGGTGACTGTGTGCATGTATGTGTGTGTGGGCGGGGTCTGTGGGCTGTCTGTGGGTCTGCAGGGGTCTGCCGGGGCATCTGCGGGCTGTCCGGGGATGTGTGGCGCTGTCTGGGGGGGTGTGGTGCTGTCCAGGGGTGTGCGGCGCTGTCCGGGGCTTTGGGGGGTCCTTGGGGGTTGTGTGTGTATGTAGGCATCGTCTGATGAGACTACAAGTCCCATCGAGCTATGCCTGCTACAGTGACAGTGATTGACACATTAGCCAATTATGGGACAGTAGTAGTCCCATCATCCGGCTAATGTTTTGAATGTAAAAAAAAAACACATACATATATACAGTACATACAACATACAGTACATACAGTAGATACGACATACTACATATAGTACATACAACATACAGTATATACAACATACAGTATATACAACATACCACATACAGTACATACCACATACAGTACATACAGTACATACAACATACAGTACATACAACATACAAAATACAGTACATACAACATAATACATACAGTACATACAGTACATACAACATAGTGTACATACTCACCAATCACCTTGATCCCAAAGCCATTGATCACCTGTAAAAAATATTAAAATAATAAATCAACAATATACTCCCTGATCCGCAGTAATCCAAATAATACGAGTGTCCCATGATGATCTCCAGTAGAGAGCTGCCACATCAGCTGATGCGACGGATATCCAGGGGTTCCGGCGATACAATGACGGAAGGTATCCTTCCGCACTGTATCCCTCCGCCGCTGTGAGAATAGTTCATACTCTCACTTACGGCACTGCTGCGTGGGAAAATTTCCACACAGCATTGCCATAAAGTGAGAGCAATGAACTAAGGTAACCTCTTCAGTGATGCACTGCAGGAGCCATTGTATCCTGTTAGTGTGACACTGGAGGCCCTATAGAGCAGTGACATCTCCTGATGTCACTGTTCTATATGGGAGATCATCATGGGACACTCATTGTTAACCCCTTTCTGACATCGGACGGGATAGTACGTTCGTGGTCAGAACCCCCGCTTTGATGCGGGCTCCGGCGGTGAGCCCGCATCAAAGCCGGGACATGTCAGCTGTTTTGAACAGCTGACATGTGCCCGCAATAGCGACGGGTGTAATCGCGATCCACCTGCCGCTATTAACTAGTTAAATGCCGCCGTCAAACGCTGACAGCAGCATTTACCGGCGCTTCCGGCCATCGGCCCGGAAATGAGCGCATCGCCGACCCCGTCACATGATCGGGGGTCAGCGATCGGTCTGCATAGTAACCATAGAGGTATGTTTATATTTAATACAGCGCTAGATAGCTTAAGAGCTGGTAATTCAATTGCCGGCTTTTGCTATTTCCTTCTCCAACCCGACAGGATATGAGACATGGTTTACATACAGTAAACCATTTCATATCCCTTATTTTTGTACATATTCCTCACTAATAATGTTCCAAGTGTCTGTGTGCAAAATTTTGGAGCTCTAGCTGTTAAAAAATAGAGGGTTAAATCACGGAAAAAATTGGCGTGGGCTCCCGCGCAATTTTCTCCGCCAGAGTGGGAAAGCCAGTGACTGAGGGCAGATATTAATAGCGTAGAGAGGGACCATGGTTATAGGACCCCCACCCCCCCCCCCCCTTCCCTGGCTAAAAACATCTGCCCCCAGCCACCCCAGAAAAGGCACATCTGGAAGATGCACCTATTCTGGCACTTAGCCTCTCTCTTCTCACTTCCCTGTAGTGGTGGGATATGGGGTAATAAAGGGTTAATGTCACCTTGCTATTGTAAGGTGACATTAAGCCAGGTTCATAATGGAGAGGCATCAATAATACACCTATCCATTATTAATCCAATAGTAGTAAATGGTTAATAAAACACACACATTATGAAAAAAGAATTTTATTGAAATAAAGACACAGGGTGTTGTAATAGTTTATTAATAATGGATAGGTGTGTTAGGGTTGGCGGAACGCACTGAATATATATATTTATTAGTTGTAGTAGGTGCGTTCGCAACCCGGGATCCACCGTGCAGGAAAGAACCTGCTGCTAAGTATGGCAGTACAATATAGTACTATAAACAAACTCTGTTACTTCAGAGTCTGTTAGCAAGGAGAACGCTGTGCCCTGTTTAGCTCACAGAGGAACACAGCTACTTAGTAGAGCAGTTAGTGGTCATGCAGTCAAATGCAAACACGCAGCTCCTCTCCGGTGGAGCTGGAATTCTAATGGCAATACGCCAGCATTGAATCCACTCACATGAAACTCCTCGCCGGAGATGCCAGCATTCTAGGGGCTTATTTTAGCCGTGTCCCTGACTGCATATAAACACGACCACACTGGCGCTGAGCTCATACATAAATTGACATTAGCGCATGGCTGTGCGGTCATGCGAACCTTTTATAGCTGCAGCATGTACAGGATCTTCCAAGAAGGACCAATGGAAGGCTGCCACAGAACTTAATCAGGTACAGCGCCTTCCTGGAGGACCAATGGAAGTCGCTGCAGTACCTGAGCATGTGACCCTAGACTTCCACTGAGAGATTTTACCCTGGGCATGCTCAGTGTGTGCAAAGCAGGACTTAGTCCCAGAAAAGCCTGCTCGCCGCAGACCAGTGCAGGGTACAATAGCAGAGCCTGGAGAGGGAGCAGTAACCCTTTGCACAGTATCAGATCCAATGAGACGCTGGGACCGACGTCTCTGCTGAACAGGCTCCACTGCGGCCGATGCAGAATGGGAGACCGCAGCAGACACGGCTCAAAATTCTCCCTGTGCAGCAGCAGGAACTTGACTCTTAACAACGTGTATTATTGACGCCTCTCCATTATTAACCTGGCTTAATGTCACCTTACAATAGCAAGGTGACATTAACCCTTTATTACCCCATATCCCACGGCTACAGGGGAGAGGGAAGAGAGTGACTAAGTGCCAGAATAGGCGCATCTTCGCCTCCATTGGCGGATTTTTTGTGCAATACGCTGACAAACGCAGCATGCTGCGATTTTCTATGCCTGTAAAATACGGCCAAGAAATATACGGCAGATAGGAGCTGCCCCATAGAGAATCATTGGTCCGTGTGCAATGCATATTTTTTGCGCCTCTCATACGTCCGTAAAACTCGCTAGTTTGATGCCGGCCTTAGACGTGGTTGTAAGTATGGTGAAATTAAGAATATTAAAATACTTTTTATTGGCTGTGTCTTTTTTTTTTTTAATTCTTTCACTACCATAGGATTAGTAAGGCTACTTTCACACTAGCGTTGAGTGACGGCCGTCGCAATGCTTCGTTTTGGAGAAAAAACACATCCTGCAAAGTTGCCCGCAGGATGCGTTTTTTCTCTATCGACTTGCATTAGCGATGCATTGCGACGTATGACCACACGTCACATCCGTCGTGCGACGGATGCGTCGTGTTTTGGTGGACCGTCGACACAAAAAAGTTACATGTAACTTTTTTTGTGTGACGTGTCCGCCATTTCCGACCGCGAATGAGCGGCCGGAACTCCGCCCCCTCCCCCCTGACATTACAATGGGGCAGCGGGTGCATTGAAGAACTGCATCCGCTGCCCCAGTTGTGCATTTATTTAACAACGTGCATCGGTACGTCGGCCTGACGCATTGCAACGGGCCCATACCGACGCAATTGTGAAAGTAGCCTAATGGACAGTGTCACGATCCATGTTTGGATCTGTGGCAGGTCTGGTTTCCCTCTAATTTAAACCTTTTTTCCTTTCTGGTCATCAGGGGTTAAAGCAGTTTCTCCTCCCCCCGGTTGCCGCTGGTGTTATTGCATTGCTGCTGGGTCAGCTGATGTTTGTGACCACTCCCAGCATCCTTTATAAGGTCACCTGGTGCATCAGCTGACTGTTGGTTATACAGGTTCTTTCAGGAAACCAACCTTGCAGTAGCAGCTCCCTGGTGTCAGCCAAGTCTGGTGTTTGGAGCTTTGTTGCTGTACTATCCGTGTTGTGGAATCAGCATCAGCGTGCACAAGCTAAGTTCTGAGTTTTGTTACTTTGTTCACCTTTTGGTTTCATGTTCCCCTCTCTCTCTCATATTGTTTAATCCTGTTTATTTGCTTTGTGGTGCTGTTTACACTGTTCACCTCCTAGGGTGGGGGTTGGGGGTTTAGCTCCGGGTTTAATAGGAGACAGGGACATGTCGGTGACTTGGGCCTCCCTACCTTCAAGGGTACCCCCAAGTTAAGGAAAGGCAGGTCTCGCCTTAGCCTGAGGGGCAGTTCAGGGGCCTGGAGTCCTCATCTCCTCCTGTTTTCCTACTACTGCCCCGTGACATTATAACCAACCATTCCGTGTGTGGGGTGTTTTTTTTTTCCTGGTGAGCCATGGCTCATATGCAGGCCTCTGCCCAATTGTACAGACCCTCACCGAGGAGTGTAAGGTGGTGTGGTGGTGCAGCAGCAATTGTTGGGGTTTTGGGCCTCGGCTCAGGTACAGGCTCAACCAGAACCCAAGATATCTATCCCAGACAGGTTCTTTGGAGGGAGATAAATTTTAGGTTTTTAAGGAAGCTTGTGTTAGGGCTAGCGGAACGCACCAAATAATAAGATAGATTAAGGTGCGTTCGCAGCCCGGGGTCCACCGTGCAGAGATGGAACCTGCTGCCAAGTAATGACGGACTATATGGCGGTGGAAGCGAACCCTGTTAAGCCACAGGACCACAATACCGCACTAAAGAGTGCAAGCAAGGAGTCAGCGAACTCAGTCCCAAGACTGAGGGTAGAAGTCCGTTCTGACTACTTGCGCACAACACCGCAACTGGGTGTAATAACAAATAGTTAGAGAGCACAAAAGTGCGAACTGTGCCATGCTGGCAGACACCCGGACGTGGGTAGGAAGCGCACTACTGGCGCGTGGCGCCGCACTGGCGGTCACAGCAATGGACGCTGATTCATTTTGTAAGACGTAGTGAGGTTAGTCAGGCGCTAGATAGCAGCCGTACACCTTACGCGAACAGTCATACAATAGGGTAGGGGTATCCAAGGATGACTTGCACTCACAACAAACACACGTATGCAATTGTACACTAGCGCATGGCCGTGCGGTCATGCGCAACTTATATAGCTGCAGCACGTTCAGGACCTTCCAATAAAGGACCAATGGGAACCGCTGCAGCATCTGAGCATGTGACCCTCGATCTCCAACGGGAGATCTCACCCTCGGCATGCTCAGAAGGGAAAAAGCAGGACTTAGTCCCAAAAGCGTCTGCTCGCCGCTGCTCAGCACTGGCTTCAATGGCAGAAGCAGGAAAAGCATCACTAATCCTATGCACAGAGTGAGACTGAGCAAGACGCTGGGAACGACGTCTCCGCTGAGCAGACTCTACAGCGGCTGGAGAAGAATGGGAGACCGCAGCAGAGGTGGTTCGAGATTCCCCCTGTGCAGAGGCGGGAACTTGACACGTAACAGCCTGCAAGTTGTACTTCAGGCTCCGCCCTCGTTCATCAGGGAGTGAGGAGCAATGGGTGGGAATCATCGTTTCCCTTCTTAAGGGTGATCCCCCCAATCCTTTTTACGGCTCTGGGCTGGTGTATGGTGATCCAGATGGTGTCTCCCTGGCGGAATCCCGACTCTGTAGGATCAAGCAGGTGGGCTGACTGAGGAGTACTGTTCAGGAGGTGGGCCACAGACACACAGTGGAATGACCCTGCCCTTAGGAGCCATTTTGTGCAAGGTCTGTCCCCTAGGCTGTAAGATACTGTAGTGCAGTATGCAGCCCCCAGGTTGTTGGAGGCCACCATGTCCCTTGCCATCCAGGTGGATAGACGCTTGAGGGAGAGGCATATACCAAATGTGCCCCCTATAGTCCTTGCTAGGGAGGAGGACACACCTTGGCAGGCGGACGAACCCATGCAGGTGGGAGGAGTTGGTTCCCAAACTGGGTTGCCTGTGGTTCGCCGTGGTGTGGGGTTATGTTTCTACTATGGGCAGACCGGTCATTTTATCAATGTCTGCCCAGCACGTACCAAAGTACCTGCACCATCTAAAGAGCCGCATCCCCCTGGTCGTGTGGAGTGAGGCGATCAGGGTGTGTTTACTTCATTTTTGTCTCAGTGTACCTTACCTGCTGAGGTGATTATTGGTGAGGTAACTGAGAATATTCCGGTGCTTGTGGACAGTGGAGCAAGAGACAATTTGGTGGATGCTCATTTTGTCCAGACCCATTGCCTGATGAGTAGGACGCTAGCGAGACCCTTAAGCGTCCAGGCCATTGACTCTGCTCCGCTCAGCCAGGTGAGCATTACACAAGTCGTAGACAATATACATTTGCGTATAGGGGCTTGTCATGAAGATTCTTTATCATGCTACGTCTTGGAGGGCATACCAACTCCCATGGTTTTAGGACTCCCTTGATTGAAAAGAGAACTCGGTCATAGACTGGCGGTCCAGGGTAGTCAGCTGTGGTCAGTCATGTAAGGACTGCTGCCTGGGAGCTACGATCTCTGCCGTTCTTCTAAAACCTATCCCTTTCCCTTCAGTGGGGGCAGCAGAGGTGCTGCCAGGGAATAGGGGCAAGACTTTCCCTCACTACAGGTTAACCCAGTAGGTCAGGGACCTCTTAGGAGTTGGGGTCAGGGGAGGGTGGTGGTTCCCTCGGAGCATTGTGGGTGTGTGAGTGCGGTGACACAGGGAGACACCTCTGTTGTCAATTCCTCAAAGAATTCACCATCCTGTGGCAAACGTTTGCATGGAAATAAACGTTTAGGTTGGAACCTGTGTGTGAATGAGTACGTATGGGTGTCCACTAAAAACATCAGGTGGAAGTGTGCCACTGGGACCTGGAGTTCCAGGGTGATTGGCCTTCTCAGCCCGGGGACTCTTCAGTTGGAGTTACCCCAAGTTATGCATGTACACAACTCATTCCCCAGGTCGTTGCTCTGGAGATTTGTGGTGCCTCCGGAGCCTACGTTGTTGACATTTTCATCAGGCTGCGTTTGCCATAAACCTGAGTCAGGTGACTGCCGAGGTGAACTCTGGTGGATCAAGGTAGGTTATCTGGTGAGGTCCGGTGTTGAGTGTCCAGAGGCCACTCATTGACAGGGGGATACTGTCACAATCCATGTTTGGATCTGTGGCAGATCTGGTTTCCCTCTGACTTAAACCTTTTTTCCTTTCTGGTCATCGGGGGTTAATGCAGTTTCCCTCCCCCAGTGGCCGCTGGTGGTGTTGCGTTGCATTGCTGCTGTGTCAGCTGATGTTTGTGACCACTCCCACCATCCTTTATAAGGTCACCTGGTGCATCAGCTGACTATTGGCTATACAGGTCCTTTCAGGAGACCAATCTCGCAGTAGCAGCTCCCTGGTGTCAGCCAAGTCTGGTGTTAGTACAGCAACAGAGCTCCAATCTGTGTTGTGGAGTCAGCAGCGGCATGCACAAGCTAAGTTCTGAGTTTTGTTTCTTTTGTAGTTTGTGCATTCACCTCTTGGTATCCTGTTCCCCTCACTCTCATATTGTTTAATCCTGATTATTTGCTTTGTGGTGCTGTTTACACTGTTCACATCTTTGGGGTTGGGGGTTTAGCTCGGGGTTTAACAGGAGACAGGGACAGGTCGGTGACTTGGGCCTCTCTACCTTCAAGGGTACCCCCAAGTTAAGGAAAGACAGGGCTCCTTCTAGCCTGAGGGGCAATTCAGGGGTCCAGATTCCTCATCTCCTGTTTTCCTATTACTGCCCCGTGACGGGTGTCTTATTGATGCCTCTCCATTACTAACCAGGCTTAATGTCACCTTAAAATACAAAGGTGACATTAACCCCTTATTACCCCATATCCCACCACTACAGGGCAGTGGGAAGAGAGGCTAAGTGCTGGAATTGGCGCATCTTACAGATGTGCCATTTCTGGGGCAGCTGGGGGGCTGGTATTTGTAGCCGGGGGGGGGGTCAATATCCATGACCCTTCTCTAGGCTATGAATATCAGCCCACAGCTGTCTGCATAGCCTTTCTGACTATAAAATATAGGGGGACCCCATGTAATTTTTTTTTGTGGGTCCTCCTGTTTTAATAGCCGGTAAAAGCTATGCAGACAGCTGCGGGCGATATTCAGAGCCTGGGAAGGGGCCATGGGTATTACCCCCTTCCCAGGCTACAAATATTGGCCCCCAGCCATCGGCTTTCCCCCTCTGGTGCAGAAAATTGCACGGGAGCACACATGTTCATTAATAAACATCGGCCTTCCTATTATATATCTATAGATATAACTATATCTATCCATTGAACGCTGTCACTTGCGCTAGCAGCAGCCCATTAGTGTATGTGCTGAACGGGCTGCTGCTAGCGCAGTGTGATCTTAGCCTAAGGCCAAATACTTAACCCCAGACTGAAAATTTGTTCCCCCACTTAGGGTTAGTTCAGACGCAGGGTTTTTGAAGCGTTTATCAACTTTTTCTGGATTTTTATGGATAGATATATGGATAGATATATCTATAGATCTACTAGTGATGGGCGAGCACTAAAATGCTCGGGTCCTTTAGGTCTGACAATGATGGAAACACTGCTCAAATGACACAGGGACATCATAGGGATTGCCCCTGGAAGCATTTCTGACTCCTAGTTCACAACTTTAATCATTTTTTTCCGAGATTCATGCCAAATTTCCCTGTGCCACAAAAAACACATGAAAACGAAACCGAAATGGGTTTTGCTTGGAAATATGTCAAGGCACATCCTTTGCAGGTTAATGACTTGCCTCTAAGGCTTGGTTCACATTGCGTCAAGGCAGTCCGTTAGACGGACTACGTTACACCGCAGCATAAACGCGGTGTAACTTAGTCCGTTACGGCCGCCATTGACTGTAATGTCAGACGCATCGCTAGCACACACCCACAATGGGTGTGCGCTAGTGATGTGCCGTCATTGAATGATGGACCCGGAGACGCCGGCTGCAGCGTTTCCGGGTCCGTCACTGCTAGCGCAGATAGAGCTAGCAGCTGCTCTATCTGCGCTAGCGCCATTGAACGCTGTCACTTGCGCTAGCAGCAGCCCATTAGTGTATGTGCTGAACGGGCTGCTGCTAGCGCAGTGTGATCTTAGCCTAAGGCCAAATACTTAACCCCAGACTGAAAATTTGTTCCCCCACTTAGGGTTAGTTCAGACGCAGGGTTTTTGAAGCGTTTATCAACTTTAACATTGCTTTCCAGGACGTCCTTCCTCACAGCACCCTGGAGGACGTCCTTCTCCTCCTTGCTGGGACAGGAAACACACGAGAGTTTAAATATCCGGTACCACCCACCAATCCTCAGTGTTTTTCCTGTCCTTGCATGGAGGGACACACGTAGAGGAGCAGTGCATGCTTACCGAGCTCAGGGGGATCGGGCGGTCATCCAATCCTTCCACCTGTCAAGCGGCTCAGGGTCGAAACTCCCCAGTGGGGTGTCCCTCTACCCCAGAGGCCCGGAGTGAGACGATGCTCCGGGATTGAACCGCTCCTCCCGGTGGGGGGGCTCTCTGTTCGAGACCAGCCTCCATTCTGCAGAGCGCGCAGTCCTGGAGACGCTACAGCCAGCCAGCACTTCCGGGTCTAAGGTAGCCGCGTCACTTCCGGTTTCACCTGAGCCGGCGAGACGTCCCTTCCGGTGGCGTTCTTTTGAGCGGGAGAGGCAGACGCTCCACTAAGGAGTATGCCGAACAGAGCGGTCGCTACTACATTAGCTGATGGTCGCGCTCCGCCTCCTCCCCTGCTGCTCCCGTCGTCCTGCTATGCAGGTGCCTCAGGGACCCCCTCCCGGCCTTCCCACGCCCCCACGAGGGCAAAGCAGGCCTGGGATCCCTCGCCGGGCTCCTCCATGAGCTGCTCGGCGTTCTCCCCCTCCATTGCCGGCTCGGCGTTCCGGATGTGACGTCGGCGGTCTCGCGCGTCACTTCCGGTCCTTCGTTCTCCTGGAGGCCGCTTCTTCCGGGTTCGCCGGCCGGCGTGTCGGACTGATGGCGTCCCCTCACATGGATCCCGGAGGGGGAGGGGGAACTGTTGATTGCTGGAGGCAGGTGCGGACAGCGTTCTTAAACCCTGCTGAACCACCACTGAGGTAAGACTATTTTTCCCAGTATGGATGGTTCCTTGTGCCCTGCATCTGCGGAGCCCAGCGCTACCCCTGCTACAGTAAGTGTTTTGCAGGGATAGGATCCGGGAGGTAGTACCTATAGGGGGTTTAATGTCCTCACTCCCCTCTCCCTTGTCATTTCAGGGAGAGAAGTCTGCCCCTAAAGCCGCTATTAAAAAGAAGTGCCCAGTCTGTTCTACTAAATTCCCTCTTAACTGGGACAAAAGACTCTGCCAGCCATGTACTGACAAGATAGTAAAAGCTGAGCAACCATCTCTGCTGGATGAAATTCGCTCCTTAGTAAAACAGGAGGTGCAATCTTCGTTAGCAGCTTTTACTACTCCTCCACCTCCGCCACCACATTCCCCAGCTAAAAAGAGAAAAATTCAGGTGGTCGAATCGGACTCTGATTCAGACCTCTCCCATACTTCATCTGTGGGCTGGGAAGATCCTGTATCACCTAAAGCTGAGGTCAGGAAATACCTCTTTTCCTCAGATTATATTGAGGATTTAGTATCTGCTGTCCGTAATACTATGGGCCTAGAAGAGGAATATGAACCACAGTCCGTACAGGATCAGATGTTTGGTGGGCTCAGATCGGAGAAGAGAGTGGGGTTCCCGGTGCACGCTAACATCGTTAGTATGATTAATCAGGAATGGGAACAGCCTGAGAAACGCCTCACTACCCCTGCAGAAATGAAGCATAGATTTCCTCTAGAGGGTGAAGTAATCAAATTGGACATTCCAAAGGTTGATGTGCAGGTGGCTAGAGTCGCCAAAAGAACAGCACTCCCTTTTGAGGATTCTTCACAATTAAAGGATCCTATGGACAGAAAGATTGAAAGTCTCCTAAAGAAATCTTGGGAAACTTCTACGTCTATCCTTAAGGCCAATGTCGCTTCCACTTGTGTTGCCAGGGCCCTCTCCTGCTGGTTGGAGAAATTAGAGTCTCATATATCTCAGGGTACCCCGAGAGGTGAGTTATTAGATTCACTTCCCATCCTGCATAGAGCCTCTGGGTTTCTGGCTGACGCTTCTCTAGAATCTGTTAGAGTGGCTGCCAGATCTCTCGTACTCTCCAACTCTGCTAGAAGAGCCCTCTGGCTTAAAATATGGAGCGGTGATATCACCTCAAAGGCCAAGTTGTGTGCTATACCCTTTAACCCCTCTGTGACCTTAGACGTACTATCCCGTCGAGGTGCCCTGGGCTTATCTGACCCTGGACGGGATAGTACGTCATAGCCGATCGGCCGCGCTCACGGGGGGAGCGCGGCCGATCGCGGCCGGGTGTCAGCTGCTTATCGCAGCTGACATCCGGCACTATGTGCAAGGAGCGGTCACGGACCGCCCCCGGCACATTAACCCCTGGCACACCGCGATCAAAGATGATCGCGATGTGCCGGCGGTGCAGGGAAGCACCGCGCAGGGAGGGGGCTCCCTGCGGGCTTCCCTGAGACCCCCGGAGCAACGCGATGTGATCGCGTTGCTGCGAGGGTCTCACCTCCCTCCCTGCTCCCTCCAGCCCCGGATCCAAGATGGCCACGGATCCGGGTCCTGCAGGGAGGGAGGTGGCTTCACAGAGCCTGCTCAGAGCAGGCACTGTGAAGCCTGCAGCGCTGCATGTCAGATCAGTGATCTGACAGAGTGCTGTGCAAACTGTCAGATCACTGATCTGTGATGTCCCCCCCTGGGACAAAGTAAAAAAGTAAAAAAAAAATTTTCCAAATGTGTAAAAAAAAAAAAATAAAAAAAAATATTCCAAAATAATGAAAAAAAAAAAATATATATTATTCCCATAAATACAATTCTTCATCTAAATAAAAAAAAAAAAACCAATAAAAGTACACATATTTAGTATCGCCGCGTCCGTAACGACCCGACCTATAAAACTGTCCCACTAGTTAACCCCTTCAGTAAACACCGTAAGAAAAAAAAAAAAAAAAAACGAGGCAAAAAACAACGCTTTATTATCATACCGCCGAACAAAAAGTGGAATAACACGCGATCAAAAAGACAGATATAAATACCCATGGTACCGCTGAAAGCGTCATATTGTCCTGCAAAAAAAGAGCCGCCATACAGCATCATCAGCAAAAAAATAAAAGTTATAGTCCTGAGAATAAAGCGATGCAAAAATAATTATTTTTTCTGTAAAATAGTTTTTATCGTATAAAAGCGCCAAACCATAAAAAAATGATATAAATGAGGTATCGCTGTAATCGCACTGACCCGAAGAATAAAACTGATTTATCAATTTTACCAAACGCGGAACGGTATAAACGCCTCCCCCAATAGAAATTCATGAATAGCTGGCTTTTGGTCATTCTTCCTCACAAAAATCGGAATAAAAAGCGATCAAAAAATGTCACGTGCCCAAAAATGTTTTCAATAAAAACGTCAACTTGTCCCGCAAAAAACAAGACCTCACATGACTCTGTGGACCAAAATATGGAAAAATTATAGCTCTCAAAATGTGGTATTGCAAAAAATATTTTTTGCAATAAAAAGGGTCTTTCAGTGTGTGACGGCTGCCAATCATAAAAATCCGCTAAAAAACTCGCTATAAAAGTAAATCAAACCCCCCTTCATCACCCCCTTAGTTAGGGAAAAATAAAAAAAAAATGTATTTATTTCTATTTTCCCGCTAGGGCTAGGGTTAGGGCTAGGGCTAGGGTTAGGGCTAGGGTTAGGGCTAGGGTTAGGGCTAGGGCTAGGGTTAGGGTTAGGGCTAGGGTTAGGGTTGGGGCTACAGTTAGGGTTGGGGCTAAAGTTAGGGTTAGGGTTTAGATTACATTTACAGTTGGGAATAGGGTTGGGATTAGGGTTAGGGGTGTGTCAGGGTTAGAGGTGTGGTTAGGGTTACCGTTGGAATTAGGGTTAGGGGTGTGTTTAGATTAGGGTTTCAGTTATAATTGGGGGGTTTCCACTGTTTCGGCACATCAGGGGCTCTCCAAACACGACATGGCGTCCGATCTCAATTCCAGCCAATTCTGCGTTGAAAAAGTAAAACAGTGCTCCTTCCCTTCCGAGCTCTCCTGTGTGCCCAAACAGGAGTTTACCCCAACATATGGGGTATCAGCGTACTCAGGACAAATTGGACAACAACTTTTGTGGACCAATTTCTCCTGTTACCCTTGGTAAAATACAAAACTGGGGGCTAAAAAATAATTTTTGTGGGAAAACAAAAAGATTTTTTATTTTCACGGCTCTGCGTTATAAACTGTAGTGAAACACTTGGGGGTTCAAAGTTCTCACAACACATCTAGATAAGTTCATTGAGGGGTCTAGTTTCCAATATGGGGTCACTTGTGGGGGGTTTCTACTGTTTAGGTACATTAGGGGCTCTATAAACGCAATATGACGCCTGCAGACCAATCCATCTAAGTCTGCATTCCAAATGATGCTCCTTCCCTTCCGAGCCCTCCCATGCGCCCAAACGGTGGTTCCCCCCCACATATCGGGTATCAGCGTACTCAGGACAAATTGGACAACAACATTTAGGGTCCAATTTCTCCTGCTAACCTTGGAAAAATACAAAACTGGGGGCTAAAATATAATTTTTGTGGAAAAAAAAATATTTTTTATTTGCATGGCTCTGCGTTATAAACTGTAGTGAAATACTTGGGGGTTCAAAGCTCTCACAACACATCAAGATGAGTTCCTTAGGGGGTCTACTTTCCAAAATGGTGTCACTTGTGGGGGGTTTCTACTGTTTAGGTACATTAGGGGCTCTGCAAACGCAATGTGACGCCTGCAGACCATTCCATCTAAGTCTCCATTCCAAATGGCGCTCCTTCCCTTCCGATCCCTCCCATGCGCCCAAACGGTGGTTCCCCCCCACATATGGGGTATCAGCGTACTCAGGACAAATTGGACAACAACTTTTGAGGTCCAATTTCTTCTCTTACCCTTGGAAAAATAAAAAATTGGGGGCAAAAATATAATTTTTGTGAAAAAATATGATTTTTTATTTTTACGGTTCTGCATTATAAACTTCTGTGAAGCACTTGGTGGGTCAAAGTGCTCACCACACATCCAGATAAGTTCCTTAGGGGGTCTACTTTCCAAAATGGTGTCACTTGTGGGGGGTTTCAATGTTTAGGCACATCAGTGGCTCTCCAAACGCAACATGGCGTCCCATCTCAATTCCTGTCAATTTTGCATTGAAAAGTCAAATAGCGCTCCTTCCCTTCCGAGCTCTACCATGCGCCCAAACAGTGGTTTACTGCCACATATGGGGTATCAGCGTACTCAGGACAAATTGGACAACAACTTTCTGGGTCCAATTTCTCCTGTTACCCTTGGTAAAATAAAACAAATTGGAGCTGAAGTAAATTTTTTGTGTAAAAAAGTTAAATGTTCATTTTTATTTAAACATTCCAAAAATTCCTATTAAACACCTGAAGGGTTAATAAACTTCTTGAATGTGGTTTTGAGCACCTTGAGGGGTGCAGTTTTTAGAATGGTGTCACACTTGGGCATTTTCTATCATATAGACCCCTCAAAATGACTTCAAATGAGACGTGGTCCCTAAAAAAAAATGGTGTTGTAAAAATGAGAAATTGCTGGTCAACTTTTAACCCTTATAACTCCCTAACAAAAAAAAAAATTGGTTCCAAAATTATGCTGATGTAAAGGAGACATGTGGGAAATGTTACTTATTAAGTATTTTGTGTGACATATCTCTGTGATTTAATTGCATAAAAATTCAAAGTTTGAAAATTGCGAAATTTTCAAAATTTTCGCCAAATTTCCGTTTTTTTCACAAATAAACGCAGGTACTATCAAAGAAATTTTACCACTATCATGAAGTACAATATGTCACGAGAAAACAATGTCAGAACCACCAGGATCCGTTGAAGCGTTTCGGAGTTATAACCTCATAAAGGGACAGTGGTCAGAATTGTAAAAATTGGCCTGGTCATTAACGTGCAAACCACCCTTGGGGGTAAAGGGGTTAAGGGAGATTATGTTTTCGGTCCGGCTTTAGACGATATTCTTGACAAGGCTACTGACAAGAAAAAGGCACTCCCGGAGCAAAAACAACCGAGAAAACGTTTTTTTCGTGCCCCACAGTCTCAGCCCCCTCAAAGAGGGAAAGGCAAAACCGGCAGGTGGAGTTACGCAAAAGGTAGAGGGAAAAATATTTTTGTCCCCCAGCAGCAGCAGCAACAGTCCCAACAGGACAAGCAATGACTCCGACCCGGTAGGGGGGAGACTCTCGAAATATGTGGGTCAGTGGGAAAATATCACCAGTTCCCACTGGGTCCTCAATGTCATCAAGGAGGGCCTATTAATAGAGTTAATTTCTTCCCCCCCCTCAGGGTCTAAAAATTACTACCCTGCCGACTTCAAGAGATCACAGTTTATTGACGTTAGGTCTCAGGGATCTTATGAAATCAAATGTGATCTCCCCAGTTCCACTTTTGGAACAGGGAAAAGGACATTATTCCCGGCTGTTCTTACATCCCCTGAGGGTTTGGGTACTAAGAATTATTATAAACCTAAAAGGTCTAAACCAACATGTGAAATATCGCAAGTTCAAGATGGAGTCTGTAAGATCTGCAATTCCTCTGATAGGACATCACTCCTTTATGGCAACCATCGACCTAAAGGATGCATATTTTCACATCCCTATCCACCCGAGACACAGAAAATACCTCAGGTTTGCGATACAGGGGAGTCATCGTGTGGAGCACTATCAGTTTGGAGTCCTTCCCTTCGGCATTTCCTCAGCACCAAGAGTATTCTCCAAAATCATGGCAGAAGCAGTGTCATTTATCCGGAGTCAAGGTGTCTGCATAGTGCCCTACCTGGACGATCTCCTGATAGTAGCCCCCACCGAGATGACCCTGATGTCCCATGTGTCAACCACTTTGGAGATATTGAAGTCTCTGGGTTGGATTCCAAATATGAAGAAATCACAGCTTCAACCCTCAAACCCACATTCTAGACAGATGGGATGGTCGTCCTGGCACTCTAATAAAAAGGATTCACACACCCGGTCGAGTGAAAGCATCCTTAACATGGTGGATGAATTCCACAAACCTCCTGAAAGGTGTAAGTTGGATTCAGCTTCCGCTAGTCACAATCAAGACAGATGCCAGCAGGAGGGGCTGGGGAGCCATAATAAATCATGTTCCTTACCAAGGTCTTTGGAACCAGTCAATCAGCAACAAATCGTCAAATTTCAGAGAACTCAAAGCTGTGGAAGAGGCCCTGTTGGCAGCAAGCCGTCAGATTTCTGGTCAACATGTCCAGATCTATTCAGACAATATGACCACGGTGGCTCATATCAAGCACCAGGGCAGTACAAAAATCCTCAGTCTGAAAAAGATCTCCGCTCGAATTTTTTATTGGGCCGAAAAACACTTGCTGTCCCTGACGGCAATTCACCTAAAAGGGACTGCAAATATTCAAGCAGATTACCTGAGTCGCCAGGACATTCATCCTGGCGAATGGAGCCTGGATCTTCAGACGTTCAATATGCTAGTTCAAAAGTGGGGTCTTCCAGAGGTCGACCTCTTTGCCTCTTACCAGAACGCAAAAGCCAAAACCTTCTTTTCCTTGAACCCAAGAGGCAATCCCAGAGGTCTGGATGCCCTAGTCCAAGATTGGCACTTCCAGCTTGCCTACGCATTTCCGCCAATCCCAATCCTGGCAAAGGTTCTAAGGAAGATACGATCAGAAGGGACTCCGACTATCTTGATAGCTCCTTTTTGGCCCAAGAGAAGTTGGTTCAACTTGGTCATCCAACTACAAGTGGATGGACCGGTAATATTACCTCAAAAGAACAATCTCCTCTCTCAGGGTCCTATTCTCCACGCAGACCCTCAGAAATGGAACTTAGCAGCGTGGTTACTGAAGCCCACGTGTTGAAAGCAAAAGGTCTATCGGACCCCGTCATAGCTACTCTCCAAAAGTCGAGAAAGCCAGTAACCAACGCCATATACAACAAAATATGGAAAAAGTTTTCGTCTTTTTGTTTACCTAACCTTCCAGACCCTTTCAAGCCTAATATACCTAACATCTTAGATTTTTTACAAAAAGGCTTAGAAATGGGTCTTAGGCCCAGTACTCTCAAAGTCCAGGTCTCGGCACTTAGCTCCTTTTTTGATCAAGATCTAGCAGGTCATCGCTGGATCAAAAGATTCTTAACATCAGCAACTAGGATGAATCCTAGAAAACAGATAATAGTTCCCCCATGGGATCTTAATGTGGTGCTTCAAGGTCTTACAGGCCCGCCCTTTGAACCTTTGTCCTCCTGCTCTCTTCAAAATCTTGCCTATAAAACTGTGTTTTTGGTAGCCATAACTTCGGCTAGAAGAGTGGGTGAACTACAAGCCTTATCTATAAGAGAGCCGTATCTTCTAGTAAGAGATGACTCAATAGTACTTCGTCTAGATCCTTCTTTTCTTCCGAAGGTAGTCTCTGATTTTCATCGTTCCCAAGAGATTGTTCTACCAACCTTTTGCCATAATCCTGCAAATTCGGAAGAAAGAAGATTCAACACTCTGGACGTCCGACGTATTGTGCTGCAATACTTAGATCAGACCCGTGCTTTCAGAATCGATCATAACCTCTTTGTCCATCCCTCTGGGCAAAATAAGGGTAAAAGGTAGCTAAAAGTACCATTGCTACATGGCTCAAAACAAAATACCTCCAGTAGGGATCAAGGCCCATTCAACAAGATCTACGTCAGTCTCCTGGGCAGAAAGAGCAGGTGCATCCCCAGAGCAGATCTGCAGGGCAGCAACGTGGTCTTCACTTCATACTTTCTCTAAACATTACAGATTAGATGTATTGTCCAATAAGGACTTAGTCTTCGGCCGTAAAGTTCTGCAGGCCGTTGTCCCTCCCTAGTGCCAAATTAGTTGGTATTCCTCCATATGCCGTCGTGGAAGGTGACTAGAGAAAATAGAATTATTCTTACCGTTAATTCGGTTTCTAGGAACCTTCCACGACGGCACTAATTTCCCACCCGATACATATTCCTGGACTAGTTCTGGGATTCAGAAGGTAAACCGGTGCTATGGTTTCAGTTGTAAGTCACTGGCAGGTGGGAGGTCCTTTTAAACCTCTCTGTGTTTCCTGTTCCCCATTAGGGCAAAGAGACAACCTCCATATGCCGTCGTGGAAGGTTCCTAGAAACCGAATTAACGGTAAGAATAATTCTATTTTTACGCTGATAACCAGGGTAAACATCGGGTTACTAAGCGCGGTCCTGCGCTTAGTAACCCGATGTTTACCCTGGTTACAAGCGAACGCATCGCTAGATCGGTGTCACACACACCGATCTAGCGATGACAGCGGGAGATCCAGCGACGAAAGTAAGTTCCAAACGATCTGCTACGACGTACGATTCTCAGCAGGATCCCTGATCGCTGCTGCGTGTCAGACACAGCGATATCGTATGGATATCGCTGGAACGTCACGAATCGTACCGTCGTAGCGACAAAAGTGCCACTGTGTGACGGTACCCTTAAACTCAGAATCTACCTCGTACCTTCTAGCCTATTATTCCTTATCTTATGTTTAGGATAAGGGAATCCCCGCTGCTCCCCCAGCCACGGTTAAAAAATCTGGGAAGGTCACAACAAAGAGCGTCAGATGTCCTGTATGCCATACTAAGCTCCCAGACTCCCACGGCAAGACCCTCTGTGCATCCTGCACCTCTAAGGTCATGAAAGATGAGCAGACATCCCTGCTTTCTGAGATGAGATCCCTAATACGGGAAGAGGTGCAGGCTTCTATATCCAGCCTTTCGCAGTCTCGGCCTGCCAGTCCCATAGCTGGTCGCAAGCGTCCCAAGCGGGAGGAAACCCAGGGGGAGCCTGAGTATTCTTCTGATGAAGATTCCGGGCTCAGGGATTCACTATCAGAAGAGGAGGGAGAAATTCCTGTGGAGAACCAGGACCGAGCCAGGAAGTATCTCTTCCAGTCTGAAGAGACAGATGAACTTGTCCAGGCTGTTAGGAATACGATGCAGATTGAAGATACTTCAAAACCACAGTCCAGACAGGACTTGATGTTTAGGGGACTTGTGGCACGAAACCTGACCGTGTTTCCCAAAAGTGATCATATTAAAGCTATGGCCCTAGAGGAATGGAAGGAGGCTCCACGCCGATTGGTGCTATCTCGTGACTTTAAAAGTCACTTACCATTTGACTCTGAGGAAGACAAGTTATGGGAAGAGGTCCCTAAAATTGACGTTCCCGTTGCAAAAGTCACTAAAAAGACTGCTATACCCTTTGAAGACTCCTCTAGTCTTCGTGACCCTATGGATAGGAAGGCCGACATCCTCGTTAAGAGGGCTTGGGAAGCCTCTGCAGCCCTGATTGGAACAAACATTGCAGCCACTTTGGCCAGATCTATGTACTTATGGATGGGGCAGTTGGAAGAGCAGTTATCCAATAAGACCCCTAGATCAGATATTCTACATTCCCTTCCTATAATGAAGTCAGCAATGGCTTTCTTGTCGGATATGACCGCTGAATCAGTCAGATTTTCAGCCCGTAACAGTTCACTATCTAACGCAGCTAGGAGAGCTGTGTGGCTGAGGTCATGGTCAGGTGACAACGCCTCTAAATCCAAACTCTGCTCTATTCCGTTTTCGGGACAGAGGGTGTTTGGACCTGCTTTGGACTCTATCCTTGACTCAGCTTGTGATAAAAAGAAGGGATTTCCTGAGGCCAGGCCTAAACGTTCCCAGTCCTTTCGGAGAGGTTTCTTCTCTAGAAAGCAGTTCGATCCTAAAGGTCAGGGTCGGTCCAGCAGAGGATCCTACAGAGGCTCCCGTGGACAGAGTAACAGGAACAGAGGTTCTTTCTTTAGCCCATCCTACAAAAATAGGTCACTATGACGCCACTGACATCGGGGGAAGGCTTCGGAGGTTCGCAGGAAACTGGGCTCAGATTACTCAGTCAGTGGGTTCTCAGTACTGTCTCCGAGGGATACAGCATAGAACTCTACGCTCCTCCCCCAGAAAGGTACATTGCACCTACTATAGTCACAGCAGATTCAGCCATACTAAAAGACTTAAGGTACCATCACATTTAGCGACGCTCCAGCGATATAGACAACGATCCGACCTAAACTAGATCGCTGGAGCGTCGCTGTTAGGTCACTGTAGAGATGTCAAACACAGCAACTCCAGAACGATGCAGGAGCGATCCAGTGACGTAACGGCGACTCACTTATCGTTCTCGCTGGTTGTTAGCTCTGTGAAAAAACATTGCAGGCATCGTTGCTTTTGCTGTCAAACATGACGAATCACGCCGACCTGACGACCAAATAAAGTTCTGGACTTTCAGCGACGACCAGCGATTGCACAGCGGGATCCAGATCGCTGCTGCGTGTCAAACACAACGAGATCGCTATCCAGGACATTGCAACGTCACGGATCGTTGTCGTTCTTGTTGTAAAGTTGCTCAGTGTGAAGGTACCCTTATAGGCTTCTTTAGCTCCTTCGGCTTTTTCCGTCCTCTTTCGGTTCACCACGGCCGCCTGCGCATGCGCACTTCACGATCTCTCCCGGTCACCTGGAAGTACTCGTACACAGGGGTTACCTAGTACGTATAAAAGGAAACATGTGCGGCCTAGGAGCGCCACGCCACAGACTTTGGTCACCCAGACTTTCTCCCTATGTGAGGTATTGTATCCATCCATTTGGGACTTTTTCTTTGGTGCATTTTACACTTTGCTCTGAGGATGGCTATCATGCTTATTTTCCTGCGGCCGGTAAACAATCCACACTTTTTTTTTTTTTTTATATATATGTATGGGGTGTAACCACTACCTATATATATTACATTACCTTTATGTTTGATCTGTGGAGCATTATACACATACTAGGCAGCTTACTTTTTTAGGGGCTTTCCTTTCTTTGAGACTCGTCCTGCCTGACAAAATTTATTCTTAATATGGACAAAAATTATTTTTTTTATATATGGAGAAAATTCACTTTATATATGGATGTAATCTGGAACCTGGATGATTATGCATGCAGATATATATGATTACATATTCTTTAAATATATGTTTATAAACTGAGGCTGTAATATACCGTATATACTCGAGTATAAGCCGACCCGAGTATAAGCCGACCCCCCCTAATTTTGCCACAAAAAACTGGGAAAACTTATTGACTCGAGTATAAGCCTAGGGTAGAAAATGCAGCAGCTACCGGTGAATTTCAAAAATAAAAATAGATGCTCCATACCGTTCATTATTGCCCCATAGATGCTCCATATACAACTGTGCTATATAGAATGCTCTGCACCGTTGATTATGGCCCCATAGATGCTCCTTATAATGCTGTGCCATATATAATGCTCTGCACCTTTGATTATGGCCCCATAAATGCTCCTTATAATGTTGTGCCATATATGCTCTGCACCTTTGATTATGGCCCCATAAATGCTCCTTAGAATGCTGTGCCCCATATATGCTCTGCACCTTTGATTATGGCCCCATAGGTGCTCCTTAGAATGCTGTGCCATATATGCTCTGCACCTTTGATTATGGCCCCATAGGTGCTCCTTAGAATGCTGTGCCATATATGCTCTGCACCTTTGATTATGGCCCCATAGGTGCCCCTTATAAAGCTGTGCCATATATACTCTGCACCTTTGATTATGGCCCCATAGGTGCTCCTTAGAATGCTGTGCCATATATGCTCTGCACCTTTGATTATGGCCCCATAGGTGTTCCTTATAATGCTGTGCCATATATGCTCTGCACCTTTGATTATGGCCCCATAGGTGCTCCTTAGAATGCTGTGCCCCATATATGCTCTGCACCTTTGATTATGGCCCCATAGGTGCTCCTTAGAATGCTGTGCCCCATATATGCTCTGCACCTTTGATTATGGCCCCATAGGTGCTCCTTAGAATGCTGTGCCCCATATATGCTCTGCACCTTTGATTATGGCCCCATAGGTGCTCCTTAGAATGCTGTGCCCCATATATGCTCTGCACCTTTGATTATGGCCCCATAGGTGCCCCTTATAAAGCTGTGCCCCATATATGCTCTGCACCTTTCATTATGGCCCCATAGGTGCTCCTTAGAATGCTGCCATAAAAAAAAAAAAAAAAAATCACATACTCACCTCTCTTCTCAGGACGCCGGCGCTTTCAATAATTACCTGCTCCTCGTGCGGCTCCGTCTCCAGCACTGACGCTCAGCAGAGGGCGCGCACTGACTACGTCACAGCGCCCTCTAACCTGAGCGTCATTGCTAGAGGACGCTGCAGACGGAGCCGTACCGGAGCGAGGAGCAGGTAATTATAGCGCTGCGCTCCCCTTACCTGCTGCGGCGCGGTCCCAGGAGTCCCTGGCTTCTCCGGCGCTGCAGCTTCTTCCTGTAATTGAGCGGTCACATGGCACCGATCATTTACAGCAATGAATATGCAGCTCCTCCCCTATGGGGGTGGAGCCGCCTATTCATTTCTGTAATGAGCGGTGCCATGTGACCGCTCAGTACAGGAAGAATCTGCAGCGCCGGAGAAGCCAGGGACTCCTGGGACCGCGCCGCAGCAGGTAAGTATGACTACACGGCCCCCGCTCTCCCTCCCCTGCTGACACCCGGGTATATGACTCGAGTATAAGCCGAGAGGGGGACTTTCAGCCCAAAAAAATGGGCTGAAAATCTCGGCTTATACTCGAGTATATACGGTATACCCCAAAAAAATTTTACACTGATAATTTGGTATTTCAAGATTATGATGCATGTATTTCCGCTTATATGTATATTTCAATTTCTACTATCCAGCTTGTATATTTCAATTTCCAGCTTTTGGAAACTAGGAGTTTGTTCACAAATTTTGTTATGCATTTCTTTTGACATATGATTGAGAATTTATCATTGTTCATGTCATTTCAGATATAGGTATTTCTTGAAAAAGGCTTATGGCAAGCCGAAACATCATTCTGATACCTGAATCACCTATCTTATGCAGTTACCGTGTACGTGATATGCTATGGTATTAAATATCACTTTTTTGAAATATATAATAAACTACTATTCATCTGGAACTTTTTAGTGTGCTAGAGTTATTTTTGAGATTTATATACTGCTTATTCCAGAGCACCTCTTTTAACAGTGAGCACCCCTTCTATACCTTTTGACTGCTGCTTAGTCAGTCATATGCACCCCATTAGGCCTTGGAACCCACATACTTGATGAGCCCATGAAAATCCACTCGTATTTTGTAATGGTATGATGGTTCCCTCTTTGAACAATTATTTACAGGAGAATTTGGCAATTTTATTTGCCATGTTAACAGTAAGGTTCAGATACGGTTTTAAAAAGGGCTAATACTTGCAATACAATGCAATTTTATTGCTAACAACCAAATTCAAGGAATAGTATGATTGAATAGTGTGAGTGCGTACACTTTGTACATGTTAACATACACAGGTTAATAAGTACATATAAGGATTAAATAAATAGTGATTATACGTATATCTGAAGATTGACTACACACAGTATACTTGGATCATCACCAAGAGGCTTTTAAACCTCATCCGTCTGGAACATCAGAGAAGCAACACCAAGACAGTGAACCCCTGGGAGATTACCTACACTGCATGGGCGTCCCCAATTATGCAGGTATCAGCACACTCTACATGTACAGGTACCCCCAGTTTTGGCATCTGTCTTAGTGTAAATCACTATATAAAACCAGAGAAACATGACTATGTAGTAACTCTAGTTTCACCCAGCCCTTCAAGTGGCCAGCTTTCAAGGTTGTATGAAACAGATATCATGGAGTCATCAGACGAGGGACCATAAACCCCTAGAAAATAAAAGCCACAAGGATTTAGATCAAACCACCGGCATAGTTTCAGTAAACCTTAATGTTTTACAATGACAAACATCAAACATATAGAGGCTTACAACTGTTTGTGAAGTGAATAAACAAACATTTCTCAAGATTGTCACTATGAGCATTGTCTGTCACATCTCTAAATGTTTTACAAGAAATGCAGCTATGTAATTGCCTGAATGCATTCTGTATACAGTATTTAAATCTTGGTTACAAATCACCATTTGTATATTTGCCATTTGTACATTTGAGGCAACCAAAGTTATGGCTCTCCTGGAGAGAAACTAATGTAGACGACAAAGAAATATTTGAACTTCAGAGCCAAACTAACAGCATTGCTTTATCAAATTTATATGAAGTGTATTGTGTCCAATGTGAGCAACCAGGCAATGCAAAAAAGGAGCTTTTTAAGGTACACAAATGTTATGAAGTTTTTGCCAACAAGGATGTGGTTTCAATAATGTGGTGTACCTTCTTTAAAAATATACTAGTGCCATCACAGGCCCTTTGCCAAAAATTCACCGGCCTATAACGGTACAGAGCACATTCACCCTGGTGATCTAGTGGCAGTTAAAGGACACATTGTAGGAAACCAAGTTAAGTAGGCCCAATGGAATGCCATGCCCAATTCCCCATTGTGGTGTCCTTTTTGGACTTATTAAAATAGTGCCATCACAGACACCCCCCCCCCCCCCCCCAGGCCAAAATGCACCATGCAGAGCACGTTAACCCTGGTCATCTAGTGGCAGGTCAAGGACTCATTGCAGGAGACAGAGTTAAGAAGTAGGCCCAATGTTGTGGTGTGGGTCTCTTAGACTTGTAATGGAGGGCCTGGCCTGACAAGCATTTGCTCATAGGTGGTTAATTTGTAAGAAAAAAAAAAAATCATGTGTCCTAGACACCCTTTTCCAAAAATTTACTTTCTGTAGCAGGGAACACATGAACCATGGTGTTCTAGTGGTGGAATATGAGGAGACATTGCTGAAGGCCTCATTAAAACCTAGGCCCAATGTAAAGGATGGTCTCCTACACATGTAATGCCCATACACTAAGTGCATGGGCTGACAAACATTTCCTCATGGGGGTGGCAATTTTTCACAAAATTGTTTACGGCCATCATAAACACCTTGCAAAACTGTAAAATGGTTTTGTACACAGTTGCTGCTGGGAAGGTGTAGGTTTGCAGTACAAATATGGCGGACGAATCGTTGGGTGAAGTGATCAGGAAAAGGGCCATGGTGATGACAGGAATGGGAACGTACATGATTAATAAGTGGTGGCTATGGGAGGTATGATATCCAGGATCCAGCCTACAATGATTAGTAGTTTAGCCACCACCAATGACCAGAATGTGTTTCATGCCCGTCAGAAGATTGGTGTAACAGATGCACGTGTTTTGACTCGGCCTAAAAAATGCCTGTCAAAAATATGTTGCCAAGCCAAAGACGCACATGTCTGTCTAAAGGGCAAAGTGCAACATGTTCGTGAGATGCTGAATTATAGAAAGCAGATCAGAGTTGGAGGAAAACCAAACAAACTGATGGATGCTTGTGAAAAACTAAGTTTAAAGAGGAGGGGGACAAGGCAGGTCATCTCCATTCTAGAATACTGGCGGCACAGACTCCACACATAGTTGCTTTGAAGGGAAAAGATGGGTTGGAGCATACTGGTCGCAGGGCAATTTTGGAGGTGATGACGGAGTATTATTCAGATCTTTCTAAGTCGCGGGTACAACCAACGATGGAGGAGGTGGATGGTTTTCTGGCAGAGGTTCAGCTTCCTAGACTTTGTACGGTTGATCAGGAACTTCTTGAAGAGCCGTTTAATTTGGAGTAGCTTGACACCGCACTGGCCTCTATGCCTAATGCTAAAGCCCCAGGGGTGGATGGTATCCCAGGGGAGGTGTAAAAAAAAAAAATGTAAAGAGAAGGTATTGTTTCACGTTTTGTTGGAGGTGTACGCTGCTGGTGTGGTGGAGGGTGAGTTGTCGCGGTCCATGCCTGAGGCAATAATTGAAGTGTTGCCAAACCAGGGTAAGGATCCGATGGATCCAGCTTCTTCTCGCCCAATCTCATTATTAACCATAGATATCAAAATCTTGGCCAAAATGTTGGCTAATCATCTTAACAAGGTGATAACACTACTAAACCGGGAACAGCCTGGTTTTATGCCCAATAGTTATACAGCATGTAATCTTAGACGATTGTTTCTCAATATGCAGGTAAAGTCAGACAATATGGGTCAGAGGGTTGTGGTGCCTTTAGACGCCGCAAAGGCTTTTGATGGTGTGGAATGGCTTTATTTGTGGGAGGTTATGAAGGGTATGGGTTTTGGCGAGAGATTTATAATTTGGGTGCAATTGTTATATGCCTCTCCAAGAGCCAGGATACGGGTAAGTGGGCTCTTGTCGGGGGATTTCCCTTTGAATAGGGGAACATGGCAGGGGTGCCCCTTGTCTCCTCTCTTGTTTGCAATTGCTGTTGAGCCCTTGGTGGCGGTGATACAGAGGTATAGGGACATAAAGGGATTTGGATACGGAAGCTACGAAGAAAAGATTGCCCTGTATGCGGACGATGTGTTACTGTTCTTGGAAGATGTGCAGTAGTCTTTGGGTGTTATGAACAGCATTAAAAAATTTGGGGCTCTTTCTGGATTATCTATTAATTGGGATAAGTCTGTGTTGCCCATGGACGCGGTGGCTCCTCTGACACTAGACCCTGGGGTTCCCTTAAGGGTGGTACATGAGTTTCAATATCTGGGCGTCGTGGTTCCGGGCAAAATAGAGGACTGTGCGGCTCAACCTGACCCCTATGCTTGTGAAGTTTCAGCTGAAGACTGGGGCCTGGAAGAAGTTATTTCTGTCGGTTCCAGGAACAGTAAATTTGATCAAAATGATACTTATGCCTCAGCTCCTACACATATTGCATAATGCTCCAGTGTGGTTGCCTCAGAGTAAATTTTTTTTAGGATCAAGACTCTATATAGGGACTTAATTTGGAAGGGTAGCCTGGCCGGCAACAAATTGGAACATCTGCTAAGGGCAAAGGATAAGGGTGGTTTAGCGGTCCACAATCCATGGATTTACTATATAGCATCTCAATGCCAGCATATGGAAGGTTTCGGAGAACCGGAACAGAGCGCTTAAGCGGGGATAATCATTGAACATGAGGTAGGGAAAGGCCCATTGATAGCCGGTCTGGAAGCAGGCAGATTCAGAATTAACCCCAAACAATTCCCAACAATAGAAATGATAGGGAAAGTGTGGCAGAAAATTAAGTATTGGAGGGGAGTAATGGAATTTACGAGATATAAGCCGATTTGGTTTGATTCTAGGTTGGCAGAGCTCATGTATTTGTGGGGTTCGGTCAGTGGAGGCACATTGGCATTTGGTTCGTGTCTCAGTTGCTTGATGGGTATGTTATTAAAACATTAGACACTTAGGACTGAATTTCCTTTGTCCCAGAAGATGTTTCAATATTTGCAGTTGCGACACACCCTAAATTGTCAAAAGGAGGGGTCTCGAGTGATTCTGCACTCCTGAGACCTGATAAGATTCAACAAGCCATCGGAGTACGAGGGGGTTTATTACTATGATGTACAGGGGTATGATGGATACTTTCTTATTGAAACATCCGTTAAGGCTAAATGAAAAATGGGTGGCGGATGTGGGTCCTTTGTGGGAGTCTATACTTCAATACATCCCCAGGGAGTCCTTGAGTGGCTAAGAGGGTGTCTGAGTTATACCTGGTGTACAGGACCACAGCACGGATGAGGAAGGCAGGACTGAGAGGTGAATCAATATGCAGAAGGTGCGTTAAGGATGATGCAGATTTCATACATATGATGTGGTCGTGTACTTGTCTCCAACCCTTTTGGGTGAAGGTGCTTAACTTGATTCAAGAGGTGACAGCGGTAAATGTGGTGTGTAACCAGCTGACTAGCCTTCTGGGTTGTGTGGATGATATTGCTACTGATGAATGTGGAAGGCTGATTATTGTGAGATTGTTGTATGCGGCAAGAAAGCTTATTGTGATTTACTGCACTGGTTGGCTGAAACCACCAGGGAAAAAGGAATTTATTAATAACATTAATTTTATTTTCCTTATGGAAAGGAATATCTACATAAAGAGGTCAGAATACAAAATTTGAAAATTTGTGGGGCGGATGAATGGATTACCCAGGCGTGGAATCTGCTGAGTTATTGCAGAGTAGAATGGGGGTCATTTAGTTGCTTCTGGAGGGACTTTTACATGTACTGTTGGACAATTTTCAAGATGTGATGTTGTGATGTTGTCAGTTGGTTGTATTGGATAATGGGTAAGGGACTGGGGTGAGAGAGGGTTGGTTATGGGGCAAGGGTCCTGTTTTCGTAAAATGAAAATTCATTAATCGATTCTGTATTAGTGGTACCTGTCTGGAAAATGTGACAGACTGTTACTGCGTGTCATATGCTTTAATACAAAATTATAAGATTTAAAAAGGAGTGCACTGTCCGTAACTATAAACACACGAGTGGCACAAGCTTCTTCATCTTCAGCCACACATTACCAATAATATCCAAATGTCAGTCGCAAATTATTTGTTGTAGTGTAACGAACACTGTTAAAGGAATGGCACTAAGCGTAGATAACCACGACCCTGGGAAACACCAGATTTCCTCTTTACAAGATATGGACGATGATGGTATTGATGACGATTTATAAATTAATTTACCACATACACACCAAGAAGATCACAGCTGCCAAAAATGTGCAAAAAAAAGGCTGTGAATGTCTGGAAAATCATTTTCTCTTGGGCAAACTTTCCCTCTTACTAAAGTGGTACCGAATGATGCATACACAGCTCTAATAATAATAATAATTTTTATTTATATAGCGCCAACAAATTCCGCAGCACTTTACAGTAAGCGGGGACATGTACAGACAATAAATTCAGTACAAGTTAAGACAATTTAAACAGTGACATTAGGGGTGAGGTCCCTGCTCGCAAGCTTACAATCTACAAGGAAATGGGGGGACACAATAGGTGAAAAGTGCTTGTTATTTCAGGTCTGGCAATTATAATAAATAGGGATTTTCATATAAAGCTGCATGATCTGGTCATCAGCCCGTGTGTTTAAGTGCAATAGTCAAGTATCAAGTGGTTATCATGTGCATGGAGGGTGTGGAGACAGATGAGTAGTAGGGTGCAGATTCACATGCAGATATTTGGAAGGAGGGAACAGGACAAAGTTAGTTTACTGAGTAGTTGATGTGGTAGGCTTGTTTGAAGAGATGGGTTTTTAAAGCACGCTTGAATAGGTCGGCGCTAGGCATCAGTCTGATCGTCTGGGAAAGTGCATTCCAGAGAGCTGGCGCAGCACGAGAGAAGTCTTGGAGCTCATGACTAATTAATTTGAAATGGTTGAAAGATGATGTATTCTGTTTTATCCGTGTCCACTTTTTGAAAGCAAGCATAACAGGATCAAATAGTGGCAAGACGTGTGATTTGGGTCAGTAAGGAGGTAATGTCAGGTACAGATGGGTAGGTCTGCATGTCATCGCCGTACTGATGATATTGCAAACCGTGCCATTATATCAGCTGTCCCAGGCCAAAAGTGTAGATGGAGAAGAGTAGGGGTCCTAGAACTGAGCCTTGCGGAACAACAAAAAACCATGGTCGAGGTGAGGAGTTGGTTTTGGGAGAGGGAGACACTGAATATCCCTGTAACACCCAGGTTGTTTCTTTAAAAGCTCTGCTGATAACCCTCAGAAGGCCATTTGCATCAACAGCCAGGTCTGCATCAGCAGGGGTAGCAAAACTCCCTTCCTAACCACCACAAGCATGATCAGGCACATGGCAGCAAAGCAACCGACTTTGTTGGCTGAACACAATGCTCCATGACCATGAACAGTGTCTGAGGGTGATACCATTGCTTCTTTCAATGTTGTGCGTGCAAGCAAATCCCCTGTCCATGGTGCATGCAAAGATGCCTCATGCCCTGCATCTGCAGTTGCGCACAAACTCAACTAGCACCATCACCAAGCACGTCCATGTCCTTGTCCCATCGCAGCGTTCAGTTGTCCATACCCCACTCTTTGGAACCCAAGCGGAAATAAGCAGCCAATGCCTCAGTACTAAATTCACACATTTCTTGTCTGCTTGCGTTTGAAATGTTGCATTTTATGCCCGTGTGAGACCTAAGCTTTCAGCAACCTGATGGTGGTTACCATCACAAGGTACTCATTACCCAGCTGCCACAATTTTTCCCAGTCTGCTGTCATGACATTCGACAAGCAAGCACATATCCCACAACATTACCCGGGCCCTCTACAATGCTGTTATAGGGAAAGTGCACCTAAACAAGGACTCTTGGACAAGTGCATGTGGGCAGGGATGGTACATATCACTGATGGCACACTGGTTAGCATAGAGGAAGCCATGAACCAGTCTGACATTGGGAGACGATGTTGCAGATGTATGGAGACAGGTCGTGGAAGGCTTTGCATGTCATAGTTAGGGATTTGAACTGTAGCCTCTGGGCAATTGGAAGGCAGTGAAGGGCCTGGCAGGGAGGAAAGGCTGGGGAATAACAGAGGGACAGTTGGTTTACTCGGGTATCAGAGTTTAGGATAGATTGGAGTGGTGCTAGAGGGCAGGCCAGAGAGTGGAAGGTTGCAATAGTGTAGGCGGGAGATAATGAGGGCGTGCGTAAACATTTTTGCAGTTTCTTGGAATGTATGGATCCTGGAAATGTTTTGAGTTGTAGTGGCCAAGGGCTTGGATATGTATCTTGAAAGAGAGGTCAGAGTCGAGGATCACCCCGAGGCCACGAACATGTGGGACTATTAATACTGGTGGCCGTACCGGCATTACACAGGCACATGTCCCGCAACATTACCCATGCCCTCCACAATGCTGTTATTGGGAAAGTCCACCTATGCACACACGTGGACAAGTGCTTGTGGTAAGGGACAGTACATCTCACTAAAGGCACACTGGGTTAACATAGTGGAAGCCGGGACACAGTCCGATCTTGGAATGGTGCACGTCCTCCCAACCCTGAGGATTGCTGGCCCTACATCAATCTGGGTTGCCACCACAGTTGACAGCTCCTGCACCTCCTCCTTCGGCCTCCATTTCCAAAAGTAACACATCAGTCACAAGCTCTAAGCACTGCAGCACTGCCTCAGGCAATCGGCAACAGGCTGTGCTGAAGTTAATATGATTAGGTGACAAACCGCACAATGATGAAGAGTTGTGGACAGCTCTGAAAGAGCAGGCAGATCTGTGGCTGACACCACTGAACTTACAACCAGGCATGGTCGTGTGTGACAATGGCTGGAACCTGGTGGCTGCTCTGTGTCGAGGCAAGCTCACACACGTGCCATGCCTGGCCCATGTGATTAACCTCATTGTTCAACGTTTCCTGAAAAGTGACACGGAGGTGCCAGATCTGATACGAAAAGTATGAGGCTCTGAGTACCTGGAGCGCCCCCAAGGGCTGTGGGGTACTTGGAGCCGGGCCCCTTCGGTTCTCAGTGGGGGATGTCACGGTGGAGGACCCAATCCATGGCCCTCGGGAGGTCCGTTGAAGTTGTGGGGGAAAGGTCTTTAAAGGGATAATGTTCGTGATGCCACCTGTGGTATTCGGTCAGGGTGACCATCGCTGCTTAGGGGTCCGCTGGGGTGATGTTATGGCAGCTAGATGGTATACCTTCCCACAGGTGAAATATATCCCCAGGGCATCCCAGAGTGTAGATGGTGGATGATGTAAGGCGCACTGAATAACGAGGACACAAGGTTGCAGTCTCTTTACCTTTACTGAAGGTTTCAGCATCCACAGTTCAGGGTAGGGACCACAGGGAAGGCAGAGTCCGGCCGGTCTGAAGGCAAATCCAGAGTCCCCTTATCCAGGTGGAATTCAATAGCCTTCCTCTAGCACCTGGGCGTTGAAGTCCCTCCCTGCTGAGAAACTCGGTAAGGTCCTCACAACTACTGTAGATGTTAAGTCTCTTCCTCTCTGTCCCCCTGACGGATAGGACAAACCTGTATGACTGGTGGCCTGAGGCTTTTTATAGGGACCCTAGTGACACCCTGGCCCCCACAAGTTGCCACCCTGCCTCCTGGGTATATGGTCGGGCAGCCAACGTGGAATCAACTGTCCTGCCAGTCTCTGAAGTAACGGCATAGAGATCCTTACTCACTCGGTGTTCTGGCTACCAGTACTGCGCTTCAGAAGGAGGCAGCCTGCTTCTAGCTGGTCTCCCGCTGATGTTCCTCTCCTGTTGGTATGACTTCGTTTCTCACTCACTGCAACACAATTCCTTTCAATGTCTTTCTTAGGATGCTGCCGCATAGGATGCAGGAGCAGCTCCGTGTACCCTCGCCTTCCGCAGGCCGCAGTCTAGAGCTGGCTGGAACCCACTCCAGCCAGCCTCTGCCAAACTCGGTCGGGACTCACTGACTATCTCCTACTCCCTCCAGTCAGCTTCTATCTAACTTCCTAACCAACCCACCAGTTTTACCTAAGTGTGAGGAGTGCCTTAATAGATAGAAGCATGGCTCCCCCTGGCGGACTGGAGTGTGAAGTGTGTTTTGTGGTTGTGATACCTGGACAGATCTCCTTCATTGTCCTCAGATGTAACATCACTCCCCCTGGTGGAAGAATAACATTATTGCAACGACCAGGACTCTGGGGCGCTGCATACCCATTTTAGAAAGTCAGCTACAGCTTCATCTGCCCTTGCATTGGTTCTGCAGCGCTTACAGCTTTTGGCTCACTGACTGGTGTGTGATGTCCTACCCATGCATTGGAACTCTAAACTGCATATTTTGGAAAGGATTTGTGAGCAGAAGAGGGCAGTTGTTGACTTCCAACATCAACAAGGCCGTGGGTATTCAGTTATGACTTCACACATAAGATCTCAGGAGTGGACATGGATGTCAGACATATGTACCATCCTCCAAAACTTTGAGGAATTCACCGCAGCAGCGCAAGCGCCAATACAGAAACTAAAAGGGTTCCTAAAAAGTAGGAATTTGGTGAACTGGTTACCCTGCAGTCCTAGAGCGGCCGATCACCCAGGCAAGGAGCATGCTGTATAAGTGTGGGTCCTTTGCACTCCTAAAGCTACCTGGGTCCCACCAGACTGTCCCCCATTCGTCTCCCTTATTGGGGAGCACAGATGGGGTCAGTGGCATGACCTGTCAATCCTCAGGAGGGCATTGGGAGCAGTGCGCTCCATATTATCCTAAACGCCCCTTCACACTTAGTGTGAAGAAACTTTATTGGGCGTTTCTGCACAAAATAACTATTCAATTCAGGCTCTTGCTGCACCCTTGTTTCATTGCTCCTTCCACCTCGTTGTGGTCCATCAATCTCCCGGTCATTGTTGATTAACAGCTCTGCCTTCAGTCTGAGTAGTTTGAAAATGAGGGAGAAAAGCAAATACCGTAGGTGGGATGTTACACGGAACTGTTCGGCCACACAAAGGGTGCACTTAATGCCTGTGAACTGTCATTGTGCAGTCTCCTAAGTCCTATGTGGGAAAGTGGTGGTCTCTTACATGTGGGGTTATGGCTGGAGTTGTGGGTAATTCCTTCAGTATTGGTTGGTGCTGATATATTATTAATTATTTATTGTTATAGCGCCATTTATTCCATGGCACTTTACATGTGAGGAGGGGTATACATAATAAAAACAAGTACAATAATCTTGAACAATACAAGTAATAATTGGTACAGGAGGAGAGAGGACCCTGCCCGCGAGGTCTCACAATCTACAAGGGATGGGTGAGGATACAGTAGGCGAGGATAGAGCTGGTCATGCAGCGGTTTGGTCGATCGGTGGTTACTGCAGGTTGTAAGCTTGTCGGAAGAGGTGGGTCTTCAGGTATTTTGAATGTTTCGATGGTAGGCGAGAGTCTGATATGTTGTGGTAGAGGGTTCCAGAGTAGGGGTGATACGCGAGAGAAATCTTGTATACGATTGTGGGAAGAGGAGATAAGAGGGGAGTAGAGAAGGAGATCTTGTGAGGATCGGAGGTTGCGTGTAGGTACTGTAAGTACCGGCAGAGGCGTATCTAGGGTTTCTGGCACCCGGGGCAAGAATTCATTTTGGCGCCCCCCCCTCTCCCCCCCCCCCAGCACATATGCGATTTGCGCACTTAGTCATGTACCCACAAGCTCCTCTCCCTAATGCTCTCAATGTTCAGTGAAAAACTGAGAAGCAGAAGAAAAGCTCGTTGTCACCAGACCATAAGTGTGAAAGTCACATATGAGTGAGGTGTCCATGTGACGACTACTGGAACCTGCTGACCAGAATCCTGACATCGCAGACTTCTGAATTCTCACAACGAATGCACTGGACACTTTTAGGATTCTCCCTTGCTGGTGGACGGTCATGTCAGCACAAGCATGTGATTTGTATAATTCTGAACACATTCCGACTAGACGTGCCCGGCCTCGCTCAGTTCATTTTCATTGACGGAGGCCACACATGTCTAGTCAGCACGTGACCACATGTATGTAAATTGCCAGCACGAGAGAATCCTGACAGCGTGCAATGAGCACTGTGAGAACTCAGAAGTCTGCAGTCACGAAGAATGACTGCAGACTCATTACAAACCTGGACATCCCCTTTAATGCTCCTAACATAAATAAAAACATGAGAGTTAGTCAGTATCACAATTAACATTTACATCCAGGTACCTTATAGATGATGTCGTCTCTGGAGTCGTTCTTCTTTTCTTCATCTTCACGATGCCCTTAAAGATACAAGTGTCATTATAATGCTCCTGAATGAAAAATTGCCCCTCACTATATTGTCTTCACAAAATATGACCCCCACACTGTCCCTCTTATGGTACATGCTCTTCACACTGACCTCTCCTTTCCATACCGGTCCCCTCTTCACACTGTCCTCTCACACTGTGTCCCCCATATAGGGCCCAGTATTTATGCTGTACTCTCTCATCACACTCCCCCTCCTTGGTATACTGTCCCCTCCTGGCTGTGCCCTTACACTGCCCCCATGCTACGAACCCACTACTCAGTTTCTATTCTGTGCCCCATCACCCCCTTTGCTGTTCATTTTGTGTCCTCAAATCTCCCATCTCCACTCCAATTCAACCCCACACAATAAATCCCCCCATTACCCACACAGCCCCTCATCACCCCCATCTCCTGATCCCCCACACAGCCCCTCATCAACCCCATCTCCCCCTCATCACCCCTACACAGTCCCTCATCATCCTCCCATTCCCCACAGGCCCTCATCATTCCCCAAAAAGGCCCTCATCACCCCGCTTCTCCACAGAGCCCCTCATCATCCCCCCATTCCCCACAGGCCCTCATTATCACCCACACAGCCTCTCATCCCCCATTCCCCACACAGCCCATCACCCCCATACAGCCCCTCATCACCCCCCTTCTCCCACACAGCCCCTCATCATTCCTTCTTTTTCCACACTGCCCCTCATCATGCTCCATTCCCCACACAGCCCCTCATCATCCACTTCACAGCCCATCATCATTCCCCACACAGCTTCTCATCATCCACTACACAGCCCCTCATCATTATCCCTCCATTCCCCACAGCCTCTCATCATCCACTACACAGCCCCTCATCATTATCCCTCCATTCCCCACAGCGTCTCATCATCCACTACACAGCCCCTCATCATTATCCCTCCATTCCCCACAGCGTCTCATCATCAACTACACAGCCCCTCATCATTATCCCTCCATTCCCCAGACAGCTTCTCATCATCCACTAAACAGCCCCTCATCATTATCCCTCCAATCCCCACAGCTTCTCATCATCCACTACACAGCCCCTCATCATTATCCCTCCAATCCCCACAGCGTCTCATCATCCACTACACAGCCCCTCATCATTATCCCTCCAATCCCCACAGCGTCTCATCATCCACTACACAGCCCCTCATCATTATCCCTCCATTCCCCACAGCCTCTCATCATCCACTACACAGCCCCTCATCATTATCCCTCCAATCCCCACAGCTTCTCATCATCCACTACACAGCCCCTCATCATTATCCCTCCAATCCCCACAGCTTCTCATCATCCACTACACAGCCCCTCATCATTATCCCTCCAATCCCCACAGCTTCTCATCATCCACTACACAGCCCCTCATCATTATCCCTCCAATCCCCACAGCTTCTCATCATCCACTACACAGCCCCTCATCATTATCCCTCCATTCCCCACAGCTTCTCATCATCCACTACACAGCCCCTCATCATTATCCCTCCAATCCCCACAGCTTCTCATCATCCACTACACAGCCCCTCATCATTATCCCTCCATTCCCCACAGCGTCTCATCATCCACTACACAGCCCCTCATCATTATCCCTCCATTCCCCACAGCGTCTCATCATCCACTACACAGCCCCTCATCATTATCCCTCCATTCCCCACAGCGTCTCATCATCCACTACACAGCCCCTCATCATTATCCCTCCATTCCCCACAGCGTCTCATCATCCACTACACAGCCACTCATCATTATCCCTCCAATCCCCACAGCTTCTCATCATCCACTACACAGCCCCTCATCATTATCCCTCCAATCCCCACAGCTTCTCATCATCCACTACACAGCCCCTCATCATTATCCCTCCAATCCCCACAGCTTCTCATCATCCACTACACAGCCCCTCATCATTATCCCTCCATTCCCCACAGCTTCTCATCATCCACTACACAGCCCCTCATCATTATCCCTCCATTCCCCACAGCGTCTCATCATCCACTACACAGCCCCTCATCATTATCCCTCCATTCCCCACAGCGTCTCATCATCCACTACACAGCCCCTCATCATTATCCCTCCATTCCCCACAGCGTCTCATCATCCACTACACAGCCCCTCATCATTATCCCTCCATTCCCCACAGCTTCTCATCATCCACTACACAGCCCCTCATCATTATCTCTCCAATCCCCACAGCTTCTCATCATCCACTACACAGCCCCTCATCATTATCCCTCCATTCCCCACAGCGTCTCATCATCCACTACACAGCCCCTCATCATTATCCCTCCATTCCCCACAGCGTCTCATCATCCACTACACAGCCCCTCATCATTATCCCTCCATTCCCCACAGCTTCTCATCATCCACTACACAGCCCCTCATCATTATCTCTCCAATCCCCACAGCGTCTCATCATCCACTACACAGCCCCTCATCATTATCTCTCCAATCCCCACAGCGTCTCATCATCCACTACACAGCCCCTCATCATTATCCCTCCATTCCCCACAGCCTCTCATCATCCACTACACAGCCCCTCATCATTATCCCTCCATTCCCCACAGCGTCTCATCATCCACTACACAGCCCCTCATCATTATCCCTCCATTCCCCACAGCTTCTCATCATCCACTACACAGCCCCTCATCATTATCCCTCCAATCCCCACAGCTTCTCATCATCCACTACACAGCCCCTCATCATTATCTCTCCAATCCCCACAGCGTCTCATCATCCACTACACAGCACCTCATCATTATCTCTCCAATCCCCACAGCGTCTCATCATCCACTACACAGCACCTCATCATTATCTCTCCAATCCCCACAGCGTCTCATCATCCACTACACAGCCCCTCATCATTATCCCTCCATTCCCCACAGCGTCTCATCATCCACTACACAGCCCCTCATCATTATCCCTCCATTCCCCACAGCGTCTCATCATCCACTACACAGCCCCTCATCATTATCCCTCCAATCCCCACAGCGTCTCATCATCCACTACACAGCCCCTCATCATTATCCCTCCATTCCCCACAGCGTCTCATCATCCACTACACAGCCCCTCATCATTATCCCTCCATTCCCCACAGCGTCTCATCATCCACTACACAGCCCCTCATCATTATCCCTCCATTCCCCACAGCGTCTCATCATCCACTACACAGCCCCTCATCATTATCCCTCCATTCCCCACAGCGTCTCATCATCCACTACACAGCCACTCATCATTATCCCTCCAATCCCCACAGCTTCTCATCATCCACTACACAGCCCCTCATCATTATCCCTCCATTCCCCACAGCTTCTCATCATCCACTACACAGCCCCTCATCATTATCCCTCCATTCCCCACAGCCTCTCATCATCCACTACACAGCCCCTCATCATTATCCCTCCAATCCCCACAGCTTCTCATCATCCACTACACAGCCCCTCATCATTATCCCTCCATTCCCCACAGCTTCTCATCATCCACTACACAGCCTCTCATCATTATCCCTCCATTCCCCACAGCTTCTCATCATCCACTACACAGCCCCTCATCATTATCCCTCCATTCCCCACAGCGTCTCATCATCCACTACACAGCCCCTCATCATTATCCCTCCATTCCCCACAGCGTCTCATCATCCACTACACAGCCCCTCATCATTATCCCTCCATTCCCCACAGCGTCTCATCATCCACTACACAGCCCCTCATCATTATCCCTCCATTCCCCACAGCGTCTCATCATCCACTACACAGCCACTCATCATTATCCCTCCAATCCCCACAGCTTCTCATCATCCACTACACAGCCCCTCATCATTATCCCTCCATTCCCCACAGCTTCTCATCATCCACTACACAGCCTCTCATCATTATCCCTCCATTCCCCACAGCTTCTCATCATCCACTACACAGCCCCTCATCATTATCCCTCCATTCCCCACAGCGTCTCATCATCCACTACACAGCCCCTCATCATTATCCCTCCATTCCCCACAGCGTCTCATCATCCACTACACAGCCCCTCATCATTATCCCTCCAATCCCCACAGCTTCTCATCATCCACTACACAGCCCCTCATCATTATCCCTCCAATCCCCACAGCGTCTCATCATCCACTACACAGCACCTCATCATTATCTCTCCAATCCCCACAGCGTCTCATCATCCACTACACAGCCCCTCATCATTATCCCTCCAATCCCCACAGCCTCTCATCATCCACTACACAGCCCCTCATCATTATCCCTCCATTCCCCACAGCGTCTCATCATCCACTACACAGCCCCTCATCATTATCCCTCCATTCCCCACAGCCTCTCATCATCCACTACACAGCCCCTCATCATTATCCCTCCAATCCCCACAGCTTCTCATCATCCACTACACAGCCCCTCATCATTATCCCTCCATTCCCCACAGCTTCTCATCATCCACTACACAGCCTCTCATCATTATCCCTCCATTCCCCACAGCTTCTCATCATCCACTACACAGCCCCTCATCATTATCCCTCCATTCCCCACAGCGTCTCATCATCCACTACACAGCCCCTCATCATTATCCCTCCATTCCCCACAGCGTCTCATCATCCACTACACAGCCCCTCATCATTATCCCTCCATTCCCCACAGCGTCTCATCATCCACTACACAGCCCCTCATCATTATCCCTCCATTCCCCACAGCGTCTCATCATCCACTACACAGCCACTCATCATTATCCCTCCAATCCCCACAGCTTCTCATCATCCACTACACAGCCCCTCATCATTATCCCTCCATTCCCCACAGCTTCTCATCATCCACTACACAGCCTCTCATCATTATCCCTCCATTCCCCACAGCTTCTCATCATCCACTACACAGCCCCTCATCATTATCCCTCCATTCCCCACAGCGTCTCATCATCCACTACACAGCCCCTCATCATTATCCCTCCATTCCCCACAGCGTCTCATCATCCACTACACAGCCCCTCATCATTATCCCTCCAATCCCCACAGCTTCTCATCATCCACTACACAGCCCCTCATCATTATCCCTCCAATCCCCACAGCGTCTCATCATCCACTACACAGCACCTCATCATTATCTCTCCAATCCCCACAGCGTCTCATCATCCACTACACAGCCCCTCATCATTATCCCTCCAATCCCCACACACCTCGGTAATCTCCTCACATGGCTGCATGCTGCAGACCCTCAGTCCTCCTCACACGACTCCAGCAGCTTCCTGGTTCCTGCTATCTGTCTTCACTGGACTGAAGGAGGCCCCGCCCCTTCCGGTGACATCTTACCTCCCAAAATCAGCTCCATTCTAGACAGGCACTGCAGTCAGATGTTCAATTGTACTCATGTCCGTAAGATACGAGTACAATTGAACACTGGGAGCCGCGCGCTGCAGCGTCTCTGTGCCGGATGTCAGCTTGACAGTCCGACACAGAGAACAGCTGACTCCGAGTGCAGGGGCGGCAGAATGCAGCTGCCAGGGGAGACATTTGGCGGCCCAACTGCGCCCCCCTGCCAGCTGCTCCCGGGGCACATGCCCCGGCTGCCCCCCCCTAGATACGCCACTGAGTACCGGGAGACAAGGTCACAGATGTATGGAGGAGACAGGTTGTGGATGGCTTTGTACGTCATGGTTAGGGTTTTGTAGTGGAGTCTCTGGGCAATGGGGAGCCAGTGAAGGGATTGACAGAGGGGAGAGGCCGGGGAATAGCGGAGGGACAGGTGGATTAGTCGGGTAGCAGAGTTTAGAATAGATTGGAGGGGTGCGAGAGTGTTAGAGGGGAGGCCACAGAGCAGGAGGTTGCAGTAGTCAAGGCAGGAGATGATGAGGGCATGGACTAGGGTTTTTGCAGATTCTGCAAATTACATCTTTTTAATTATGATTTTGAATTAGACTGAATTCTAGAATGCATTTGGCTACTTATCACTACTACAATATTATCATCATCTGCACCATCTAATCGAGCTGTTCTCCTCTTCCCACAGGTATGCAGTAACTTTTCCCCAGCTCTCCCTGGCTTCTGAATGTCTCTATATATTGCATTGATTTTCCATGGTATGCAGTAACTTTTCCCCAGCTCTCCCTGGCTTCTGAATGTCTCTATATATTGCATTGATTTTCCATGGTATACAGTAACTTTTCCCCAGTTCTCCCTGGCTTCTGAATGTCTCTGTATATTGCACTGGCTTTTCTATGCTTCCCCTGGATCTGAGTGTCTTGGTGCAGCACATATAATCCTTTTAGTATGCTTTCTTACCTATCAGCTTGTTTTCCATGACCTGTTTTCATGTATCTCATTGTGTGATCCTGGCATCTCTTTGAGTGGTCAGTCCTCCCCCTCCCTCACTTTATGACCTTTGCTTAACTCCGTACATCTGGTCTCCCATACCCAGCCACCTCCTCATTCACACCTGATTGCCCTTAACTGGGGATATAATCACATGCAGGAGTCTGCTATAGACTCAGTCTGCTGCATTTCATCTTTTAACTTCAATCTTTTAAATTACATCTTTTTAATTATGATTTTGAATTAGACTGAATTGGACTGGAATTGACTGGAAGGTAACACAATACCAACCACTACAATGTTTCGATTTCTTTTCTCTTTCACCCCCATACTACTTTCCTTCTTACAATCTCCTGCAATCCCTCCACCTAGTAAGGAACTAGTCATTTCTTCCTCCATCCTCACCAGCCATCTCACCTTCTCCTCAGAACTGTTCCTCCACATACAATCCTTTTTCTCCAGACACACACGGCCACATCATGTCCTATCCTGCTCCCACCTTCTAATATTCTGTCTGCTACTCCTCATCGCTGGTGACATATCCCCAAATCCCGGCCCTCCCCAACTCATCCCCACACTCATTTCTAACCCCCTGCCACGATCCTCCCCACGTTTTCCCAACCACGACAACCTCATACCCATTCATCCAGCCCCAACTCCCCCGCTCCCCCTACTTGGAGCACTATGGAACGCACGCTCCATCTGCAACAAACTGACATTTATCCACGACCTCTTCATCACCAACAAACTCTCCTTCCTCGGCCTCACTGAAACCTGGCTCACCCCATCTGACTCTGCCTCTCCAGCTGCGCTCTCCTATGGCGGATTCCACCTCTCACACCCCTCGCCCCAGCAACAAACGTGGTGGAGGAGTTGGATTGCTCCTGTCCGACACCTGCTCCTTTACTCCAATCCCGCTACCACCCTCCGCTAATCTTCCTTCGTTTGAGGTGCACTCTGTCCGCATCTACTCCCCCTCCAACCTCCAGCTGGCTGTCATCTACCGCCCCCCAGAACTAGCCATCTCCACCTTTCTCGACCACTTCACCACCTGGCTACTTCATTTCCTCTCTGTCGACATCCCCACTATCATCATGGGTGATTTCAATATCCCCATTGACACTTCCACCTCAGCTGCCTCTAAACTTCTATCACTGACTGCCTCCTTTGGCCTCACTCAATTGTTCTCTGAGGCCACTTACAAAGATGGCCACACGCTGGACCTCATTTTCACCCGCCTCTGCTCCCTTACTAATCTCTCTCATTAACACACCCCTCCCCCTGTCTGACCACAACCTACTGACATTCTCTTCCCTCTCCTCTCCTAATGTGCAACCCCCACTCCACAAACTCCCTCGCAGAAATCTCAAACATCTCAACTTACAATCACTCTCGGGGTCCCTTCTCCCTCTCACAGACATAGCCTCCCTTCATGACACAGATGCTGCTGCCACTTTTTATAACACCACAATAACAGCAACACTTGATTCGGCCGCCCCACTCATGCATAGTAAAACTCGTACAATTAACAGGCAGCCCTGGCTGACCAGCCTGACCAAAGAATTGAGACGGGCTTCCAGGATTGCTGAGCGGAGATGGAAGCAATCCCGCTCTGCCGACCACTTCACTACATACAAGCAGTCCCTCGCCAGCTTCAAGTCTGCGCTCACTGCCGCAAAACAAACTTACTTCTCATCTCTCATATCCTCCCTGTCTCACAACCCTAAACAGCTTTTCAACACTTTCAATTCTCTACTCCGTCCCCCAGCACCTCCTCCCTCCCCCCTCATTTCTGCTGAAGACTTCGCCTCTTTCATTAAACAGAAGATCGATACGATCAGAGAAAGCTTTGGCCCACAGCGCCCACTGCCCCTCTTAGCTGCTCAACCCTGCTCCTCCAAAACCAGCTTCTCCACCATGACAGAAGATCAGCTCTCCACCCTCCTGTCAAGATCACACCTCACCACCTGCACGCTTGACCCGCTCCCATCCCACCTCATCCCTAACCTTTCCATGGTCTTCATCCCAACCCTAACGCACCTCTTCAACCTCTCACTCACAACAGGTGTCTTCCCCTCATCCTTCAAGCATGCCAAGATCACACCCATCCTCAAAAAGCCCTCCCTCGACCCATCCTCTGTGTCTAGCTATCGCCCGATATCTCTTTTCCCTTATGCCTCCAAATTGCTGGAGCAACACGTCCATCTTGAGCTGTCCTCCCACCTCTCCTCCTGCTCCCTCTTTGATCGGTTACAATCAGGCTTCCGTCCCCATCACTCATCTGAAACTGCCCTAACTAAAGTCACCAATGACCTACTAACTGCCAGGAGCAAGCGACACTACTCTGTCCTCCTTCTCCTGGACCTGTCTTCTGCCTTTGACACTGTGGACCACTCCCTTTTGCTACAAATTCTCTCATCTCTTGGCATCACAGACTTGGCCCTTTCCTGGATCTCATCATATCTGACAGACCGAACATTCAGTGTCTCCCTCCCCCACACCACCTCCTCACTTCGCCCCTTGTCAGTCGGTGTTCCTCAAGGCTCTGTTCTAGGACCCCTACTCTTCTCCATCTACACTTTCGGCTTGGGACAGCTCATAGAATCCCACGGTATGCAGTACCATCTCTACGCTGATGACACGCAGATCTACCTATCCAGACCTGACCTCACCTCCTTACTTACCAAAATCCCGCACTGTCTGTCTGCTATTTCAGCCTTCTTTTCTGCTCACTTTCTACAACTGAACATGGACAAAACAGAATTCATCATCTTTCCCCCATCTCACTCTACCCTTCCACCAGACCTATCCATCAATGTCAATGGCTGCTTACTTTCCCCAGTCCCACACGCCGGGTGCCTCGAGGTGATCCTCGACTCTGCCCTCTCTTTCAAGCCACATATCCAAGCCCTTGCCTCCTCCTGCCGTCTCAAACTCAAAAATATTTCCCGGATCCGTGCTTTCCTTGACCGCGACACCGCAAAAACGCTAGTGCATGCCCTTATCATCTCCCGCCTCGACTACTGCAACCTCCTACTCTCTGGACTCCCCTCTAGCACTCTGGCACCGCTCCAATCCATCCTACACTCTGCTGCCCGACTAATCTACCTGTCTCCCCGCTATTCCCCAGCCTCTCCCCTATGTCAAGCCCTTCACTGGCTTCCTATCGCCCAGAGACTCCAGTTCAGAACCCTCACAATGACATACAAAGCCATCCACAACCTTTCTCCTCCATACATCTGTGACATGGTCTCCCGGTACCTACCTACACGCAACCTCCGATCCTCTCAAGACCTCCTTCTCTACTCCCCTCTCATCTCTTCTTCCCACAACCGCATCCAAGACTTCTCCCGTGCTTGCCCCATACTCTGGAACTCTCTACCCCAACACATCAGACTCTCGCCTACCATAGAAACCTTCAAAAAGAACCTGAAGACCCACCTCTTCCGACAAGCCTACAGCCTGCAGTGATCCTGAAGTTACTGAACCGCCGCGCAACCTGCCCTACCCTCTCCTAGTGTTTCATCACCCATCCCCTGCAGACTGTGAGCCCTCGCGGGCAGGGTCCTCCCTCTATGTACCCGTGTGCCTGTTATCTGCTCATGTTTAATGTATTTGTCTATATTTGCCTCGTATTCACATGTAAAGCACCATGGAATAAATGGCACTATAAAAATGTATAATAATAATAATGATGGTGAGCAGCAATGGCGCCATAATTAACACCTCCATCCTGCTTCTGTTATAATATAAATATTTATACTTATTTTTATAGCGTCAACATATTTACAGTTTCAAACACAACAGTCTTAAGTAACAACGATTACAATAATTAAACAGAAATAAAACAACCCTGCTCGTGACAGCTTACAATCTACACAAAGTAACAACGAGAACAATAATTAAACCCCCCAAAAAAATCCTGCTCAACTTGCATTCCCTTGTAGTTTTTATCTCCCCCTCCTCATTGTAGATAGTATTTACAAGGATGTATTTGCAATGATATTACTGAGGTTTGTTGAATGTTGTGGAGGCCGGAGGACATGGAGGAGAGCATGGTCAGTTGTCCTCCTGGTGATGACACGGAAGTATCGACTGTTAGCAGTCTTGCATGCATGCCTGAGTTTATGTTCTGCCTTTCCCGTTACCCTCGCGTTCTTAAAATTTTGGGTGACAGGGAATACTGATTGGTGACACTTCCAGACCCACGGTACAAGGAGAACTTAATTTCTCTTATTCCAGAGGCAGACAGGTGTAGTACAATGTTGGAGGACCATAGGGCCCTTCTTGATGCTGAATTATTAAAACAATTCCCATCTGAAAACACTGGCAGAAGAGGTCACAGTTCGCTGGCCAAGCAAGTCATACAGGTGAGAGAGACAACTCCAATCCAGCAGAGGCAGTGGAACACTGACAAAGTTTGGGGAGAGTTTTCTCACACCCTCCTATCGCCCTGGCTCTGAGGCGTGGAGGACTCTCACAAGAAGTGCTTTGTTTTGGAAAATGCTGAGGGAGTACCTTGCTGACCATACCAACGTCCTCTGTCATTCCTCTGTGGCCTTTAATTATTGTTTTGCAAAGCTGAACATGAACTGTCTCTCTACTGTGAACGTGCGCTGGAGCGCACGGTGCCTCGCTTTCTGGCGATCACTGTGAACTTGGCTCCTCGCTATCTGGCAGTAAAGCTTTTATTGGTGGGAGCACATGCCTTCGTAATACAGAGGCAGAGTGCCTCTATGTACGCAGTGACTGCCAGATGATGATGGTGGTAATTGGAGTTGGAGCATTTAACAGTAACGAAGCAGCCCTAACAACTTGAAAGAGAAGTATTTTTAACAAGATACAACACTGTTCGATATGTGACCTGTTAATTTTGTAAACTGAAATAGTGTACTGAACTAGGGTAACAGATATCAAATACAGCTGAATGTAGGCCTGAATTTCCACATTTTGTAGGCCACACATACATCAGACGTCTGACAGCGAAAACACACTGGCAAATGCGTCTCTTTTTTATTTTGGAGCCAAAAAGGGGAGAAGCCAGCGCAGCCTAAGGTTAAGACGCAATACATAAAGTGCAAATGCACATATTAATTTCTAACTGTATTTTCAAAATGAGACATTTAGCAAACAATTGATCAATTCTTTGAGCCACCCCGCCTCTTCACGGCATTCTCATATTGGGGCAGTCCTACACTACGTTTTTTATATTCGCTGTGCCATAAAGGCCTCCTAAATGAACTAAAAGCAAGACCACATTAAAAGCATGCTGTACCTGGAGCATTACTAGAGTCACCCCCATGGCGCCAGAGTGGGCAAGCGAGGATAAAGGTTGACCAGGTCCAGACAGACATTTCGGATCCAACCTCCACACTGCCCATCCAGAACCACAGATGAAGAGCGAGACAGGCTGAGACACAGGTGCATAATTAAACAAAGCCTGAGGCAGGGCAGGGCTGCTGTGTGTGTGTACAGCAGCCTATCAATCACTGAGACACAGAAAGAATGGCGCACATAACCAGGCGCGGCGCACGGCAACAGTGGTGGTCAGCCACTTACCAATAACAGAGCAAAAAAGGGGAGAAGCCAGCGCAGCCTAAGGTTAAGACGCAATACATAAAGTGCAAATGCACATATTAATTTCTAACTGTATTTTCAAAATGAGACATTTAGCAAACAATTGATCAATTCTTTGAGCCACCCAGCCTCTTCACGGCAATCTCATATTGGGGCAGTCCTACACTACGTTTTTTATATTCGCTGTGCCATAAAGGCCTCCTAAATGAACTAAAAGCAAGACCACATTAAAAGCATGCTGTATCTGGAGCATTACTGAGTCACCCCCATGGCGCCAGAGTGGGTGCTTGTCAGACGGCCCCCCGCCTTCCAGCATCGGTCTGTGCAGCTGATCCATCCTTGCAGGAATATACAAGTATCCTTGCCGGCGATTGGAAGGAGGATGGATCAGCTGCACAGACCGGCACTGAAAGGCAGGGGACCTGGGGGCCGTCTGACAAGTTCAGTGCGCATGCCCAGGAATCCCAGCCCCGCACTGTGCATAATGCATAACACAGTGCAGGGCGGGGATTCAGTAACAGGGTGGCCGCACTGCCCGCACAGGCGCAGACCGGAACCCGGCATCAGAGTTAGGACGGCCAATGCTCTATGCGCCTGCTCCAGGCAGAAGAGCAGAGCGCAGGCGCCGGATTTTGGACGATAACAGCGCTGAGGGGGCGGCGACAATTGCCCCAGACAAGATGAGTGACGGCAGTTGGGCGCTTCAAAGAGGAGGCTTCAGACCTGCCTCCTGGTACAAAGATAGGTATTTGGGGAAAATTATAAAACGCTTTGAGGGAATAACAGAAGCAAAAACTAAAAGAGCCACCTTGTTAGAATGCAGCATTACTGCTGCACAAGGTGGCTCTTTTAGTTTATAACGGCTGGAGGGGGTGACAGTGGCCCTTTAAGTGAATTAGGCAAATTGTCTCTTCAGAGAAGAAAACTAGAACTCTAGTGTCACCTATTGGAAGGTAGCAATCCAACAAATCATTGTTGACCCTTTAACAAGCCTTGTCATATGACTTAGGATAATAGCCAAACCAGATCTCCACTTTGCACTGATGAGGGGCAGTACCCCGAAACAGTGTCTGCAAATTGAGATCTGGTTTGGCTGTGTGAGAGGCGTCTGACCGGGATCCAAGAAGTATTGTTTCTCCTTGCGGAGAGAGACATGATAAGCATGTCGAGATGAGGAGACTTAAAGCTGCAATGCTCCTCTGGGAAATATGCTAATTATGCAAATTGTCTCTTCAGAGAGGAAGAGGACTAGAACTCTAGTGCCACCTATGGGAAGTAGCAATCCTGAAAGTCAATGTCGACCCTTTAACGAGCCTTGTCACATGACGTAGGATAATAGCCAAACCAGAATCTCAATTTGCAGACACCGAGTTTCAGGGTACTAGGTCTCTTCCTCTCTGAAGAGACAATTTGCATAATTAGCATATTTCCCAGAGGAGCATTGTGGCTTTAACCCCTTCGCGCCATGCGCCGTACTAGTACTGCGCTGCCAGCACTGCATTTGTGCCAGCCGCAGTACTAGTACGGTGCCGCCATTTTCCGGTCACCGCGCGGCATCGCGCGGTGATCGGGTTCCGATGTCTGCTGTCCCTGACAGCAGACAATCCCTGCACACAGCCCCGGGTGCCTGCACACCTCCCCCCCCCCCCCGCATCAGCGATCGCTGTGATTGGCTGGTCAATTCTGACCAGCCAATCACAGCGACATAATAAAGTTTTAAAAAAAAAAAAAGCATGTGACAGGCTGTGATTGATGCTGTGTGACGTCGCACCAATCATAGCTGTCACAGTAGATGGGGTGATTCGCACGTCACCTCACCTGATTAACCCCTATGGCGCTGATTGGCTGAACAATAGCTTCTAGCCAATCAGCGCCAAAGGGGTTAATTTAAAATACCGATCACCGCCCTGCACGCCATCTTTCTCTCAGATTTGGCGTGCAGAGCGGTGTTCTAAGCCCCTCTGTGTCACCTGAGTGAAGGAATCCATTGGTGGCCAGTGCGATCGTCCCTGCGATCTCCTGCCTCCTGTGCTGATCTCCTGCTCCAGCTTGTGCTCCGTGCTGTGTGCTCTCTGCTGCCATCTGCCTGCTGTGAGGCCTGTGATCACAGCAGCTCCTCCCCCACCCCTTTCCCATCCCCCTTTCCCCCCATCCCTGTTCCAGTACCCCCTACCAATGAAATTTTTGGCGCACTTTTTTGCGCTTTTTTTCCTGTGCGCGGCATCCCGCGCAGAGCATTCATGCTCTTCCTGTGTCCACAGCGCTCTGATCAGTATCGCTGCTGATCAGAGACTGCGCCACAGGACTTTTTTTTTTAGTTAGTTAGCGTAGCGGACATTGCAGTCTAAGCGACGTCCGTTTTTTTTTTTAGAAAAAAAATTGTTAGTACAGTGTAGTTTTAGACGTAACAAGGTAGCGTAGCCGGCGTCAGTGTTTGGTGACGTTCCTCCATCCCTGTTCCAGTACCCCCCTCCAATTCAATTTTTTGCGCACTTTTTTGCGTTTTTTCCTGTGCGCGGCGTCCCGCGCAAAGCATTCGTGCTCTTCCTGTGTCCGCAGCTCTTTGATCAGTATCGCTGCTGATCAGAGACTGCGCTACAGGACTTTTATTTTTTAGCTAGTTAGTGTAACGGACTTCGCAGTCTAAGCGACGTCCGATTTTTTTTTTCTTTTACAAAAATATAATAATAGTAGTTAGTACAGTGTAGTTTTAGACGTAGATTAGCTGGTGTCACAGCGTTCGTGACGACCGGTCTTTTTTTTTTTTTTTAGAGAAAAAAAAAAAATTGTACAGAGTAGTTTAGTGGTAGCGTGTTAGTGTAGCCGGCGTCACAGCGTTAGTGACGACCGATCATCTTTTAGAAAAAAAAAAATCGTACTGAGTAGTTTTATAGGTAGAGAGGTAGCGTCTTTTTTGCATAAAAAAATCTGCTATCGCCAGATAATCTCTAGTGCATTAGGGGAGCGTACGTCACACTGTTAGTGGCGTTCGCTTTTCTTTTGTAAAAAGAATAATTAGTTGCATCATCTAATTTTTAGCGCGTTCATTAGGGGAGCGTACGTCACACTGTTAGTGGCATTTGCTTTTTTTTTTTGTAACAAGAATAGTTGTGTCGCCTAATTTTTAGCGAGTGCATTAGGGGAGCGTACGTCACTGTTAGTGGCGTTCGCTTTTTTTTGTAAAAAGAATAGCTAGTTGCGTCACCTAATTTTTAGCGAGTGCATTAGGGGAGCGTACGTCACACTGTTAGTGGCGTTCGTTTTTTCTTTTGCAAAAAAAAAATTTAGTTGCGTAGGGTAAATTTATACTTTTTTTTTATACAAACTTATTTTTTTACATTGATTTTTCTTTTCATCTTTTTTTCTTGTTTCTTCTACATTTTTTCTCACTACTTGTTTTTTCTCTCTAATAAAGAGTACCCTATACACAAGGCCCACACATTACACGTGTAAAAGAACCACTTACACACACATCCCCAGGGTTTGGGGAAAAAAAAAAAATGGCCCATTCCTCAACAAGGCGCTATTCACCAGAGGAGGCTTACGCCATCCTTGCGTCCGACACGGATACAGCCAGTGAGGAAGATCCCACATTCCTCTTTTCCTCCTCCTCCTCATCTGGTGAGGAAGGACCCCCAACAAGGCGCCGTAGGACCCAGGCAACTCCTGCAGCAATCGATCCTGTATGGATTGCACCCCCTGAAAATTTTCAGCCAGTCATTCCGGATTTCAGCAGCAGCTCAGGAATCCAGTTTGACACAACTGGCCTCACTGAAATTGACTTCTTCAAATTCTTTTTCAGTGATGAAATAAATATTACGATGGCCCAGATGAACCTGTATGCCCAACAATTTTTCACCCTAAATCCCACGTCATCTTATGCCAGATGGACCCCCGTAAATGCAGCAGAGATGATGACATTTTGGGGAATTGTGCTGCATATGGCCATAATCAAAAAGCCAAAGCTTCGGCAATACTGGAGTACTGACATTCTCTACAGTACACCGGTATTCCGCATGGCCATGAAAAGGACACGATTTGAAGGGATCCAAAAATTTTTGCATTTCAGTGATAATGCGCAGTGTCCTCCCCGAGACGATCCAAACTTTGATCGTCTATATAAAATTCGGCCAGTGATTGAACACTTCAGCAGAAAATTTGCTGAGGCGTACACACCCCAGAGGGACATCGCTATTGATGAATCTCTCGTTCATTTCAAAGGGAGGCTAAAATTCCGACAGTACCTGCCCAGTAAGAGGTCCAGGTACGGAATAAAGCTGTACAAACTGTGCGAGAGTACCTCAGGGTTTACCCACAGATTTAGGGTCTACGAGGGGAAGGACACCCAGATTAACCCCCTGAATGCCCCCCCCATCCTGGGAGTGAGTGGGAAAATTGTGTGGGAATTGCTGCACCCACTGCTGGATAAGGGTTATCACCTCCACATTGACAACTTTTACACCAGCATCCCACTCTTCAAGGCCCTCTCTGCCAGTAGTACAGCTGCATGTGGCACCGTGCGAAAAAAATCAGCGAGGCCTCCCTATGCCGCTAATTGGGCAAATGCTGAAAAAAGGCGAAAGCAGAGCCAAATGCAGCGACAACATGCTGGTGGTCAAGTATAAGGACAAAAGGGATGTCCTTATCCTGACCACCATACACCGTGACAACAGCACCCTTGTCACTGTTCGTGGGACCACAACACAAGTCCCAAAGTCAGATTGTATCCTGGATTACAATCAGTACATGGGGGGTGTGGATCTCTCAGATCAGGTCCTCCAACCATACAGTGCCATGAGAAAAGCTTACGTATGGTACAAAAAATTGGCCGTGCACATTGTACAGATGGCACTGTACAATGCTTTTGTGCTGTCCCGATCTGCAGGCAATACGGGGACCTTCCTTCAGTTTCAGGAGGTAGTCATCAAGGACCTAATGTTTGGCACTCAGGGAGGTGAGGGTCCCAGTACTTCTGAATCTGATAGTGCCCGTATTGACCCAGGTCAACATTTCCCAGGACAGGTTCCCCAAACAGCGAGGACAGGACGATCACAAAAACGGTGCAGAGTATGTTCCAAGAGGGGAATCCGAAAGGACACAATTTAACATTGTGAAACCTGCCCTGAGAAACCTGGCCTTTGCATTAAGGATTGCTTCAAAGCATACAACACGTCCACAAATTAATAAAATTAGTTTATACCCTGTTGACACAACACACTTATTACCTGATGTACCCCGCACATCTTACACATACCGCCACATTAGAAATTCATACACCAGTAAAACCAAAAGAATTATAATCAATACTATGAAACTATGCCTCTAGATATATTCCTTCAGGGGTGTAGTTTCCAAAATGGGGTCACTTGTGGAGTGAGGCACTTGGAGGTTTACGGTGCTCACCATATATCTAAATAAATTCCTTGGGAGGTCCAGTTTTCAAAATGGGGTCACTTGTGGAGGATTTCCACTGTTTAGTTACATCAGGGGCTCTGCAAATGCAACGTGATGCCTGCAGACCAATCCATCTAAGTCTGCATTCCAAATGGTGCTCCTTCCCTTCCGAGCTCTGCCATGCTCCCCAAACAGTGGTTTTTCCCCACATATGGGGTATCGGCGTACTCGTGAAAAATTGCACATCATCTTTTTCTGTTTATTTAGTCCTATAACCCTTGGGAAAATAAAAAAATCGTAGCTAAAAGATCATTTTTGTGGAAAAAATGTGCTTTATTTTTTTTTCACGACTCATCGTTATAATTTTTGGTGAGGCACTTGGAGGTTTACGGTGCTCACCACATATCTAAATTCCTTGGGAGGTCCAGTTTTCAAAATGGGGTCACTTGTGGAGGATTTCCACTGTTTAGGTACATCAGGGGCTCTGCAAATGCAACATGATGCCTGCAGACCAATCCATCTAAGTCTGCATTCCAAATGGTGCTCCTTCCCTTCCGAGCTCTGCCATGCGCCCAAACAGTGGTTTTTCCCCACATATGGGGTATCGGCGTACTCGTGAAAAGTTGCACAACATCTTTTTCTGTCTATTTTGTCCTATAACCCTTTGGAAAACAAAAAAATCATAGCTAAAAGATCATTTTTGTGGAAAAAATGTGCTCTATTTTTTTTTACGACTCATCATTATAATTTTTGGTGAGGCACTTGGAGGTTCACGGTGCTCATCAAAAAGCTAGATAAGTTCCTTGAAGGGTCTAATTTCCAAAATGGGGTCACTTGTGGTGGTTTTCCACTGTTTAGGTACATCAGGGGCTCTCCAAACGCAACATGGTGTCCGATCTCAATTCCAGCCAATTTTGGTTTGAAAAAGTCAAATGGCACTCCTTCCCTTCCGAGCCCTGCCGTGCGCCCAAACAGTGGTTTTCCCCCACATATGGGGTATCAGTGTATTCAGGATAAATTGATCAACAACTTTAGTGGTCCATTTTCTCCTTTTACACTTGTGAAGATAAAAAAATTGTTGCTAAAAGATCATTTTTGGGGAAAAAATGTGATTTTTTTATTTTCACGCCTCTACGTTCTAAACTTCTGTGAAGCACCTGGGGGTTCAAAGTGCTCAACACATAGCTAGATAAGTTCCTTGAAGGGTCTAGTTTCCAAAATGGGGTCATTTGTGGCAGTTTTCCACTGTTTAGGTACATCAGGGGCTCTCCAAACGCAACATGGCGTTCAATCTCAATTCCAGCCAATTTTGGTTTGAAAAAGTCAAACGGCGCTCCTTCCCTTCTGAGCCCTGCCGTGCGCCCAAACAGTGGTTTTCTCCCACATATGGGGTATCAGTGTATTCAGAAGGAATTGCACAACAACTTTAGTGGTCCATTTTCTTCTTTTATCCTTGTAAAAATAAAAAAAATGTTGCTAAAAGATCATTATGTGGAAAAAAAAGTTAAATGTTATTTTTTTCCTTCCACATTCCGTTAATTCCTGTGAAGCACCTGAAGGGTTAATAAACTTCTTGAATGTGGTTTTGAGTACCTTGGGGGGGGTGTAGTTTTTAGGTGTGTCACTTTTGGGTATTTTAAATCCTTTAAGCCTCTCAAAGTGACTTCAAATATGATGTGGTCCCTACAAAAAATGGTTTTTTAAAAGTTGTTGAAAAAATGAGAAATCGCTGTTTAACTTTTAACCCTTATAACTCCCTAACAAAAAAAAATTTGGTTCCAAAATGTTGCTGATGTAAAGTCATGTCACTCTCGGCAAGGAGAAACGATACTTCTTGGATCCTGACAACATGACAGTCTCATGGGGGACACAGCTGAAGCTCAGAAACCACTGCAGCTAGCCCGATACTGGGCCAGGTGTGACAGAACACGTGTCCAGGTTGGCTCAATGCTTCTCCAGTCCCATTGACTTTAATGGTAGACCCTATCTACACTCACAAACACACATTTCACTAGAGTGTGAAATTCCTCTTCCTCCCCCGTCACTGAGCGCTGCTGAGGCCGCCAGTCAGGATGTTTCTTGCTGACGGTTCGTTCGAGCGGAGGCAGGCAGCCTTGAATAAGCACCGGAGGGGGCGGGGCGCTGTACGTGCTGTGTGGCGTGGTGACGTCATTCCCAGGCGCCGGCCGCTGCTTGGTGACGTGTGCAGGCGGCGCTGAGCTGTGGTCTGCGGCGCGGAGAACGGAGCAGGAACAGGTGATGACAATGCGGGGATTATGGGATGTGAGCACGGAGGGAGACGTTATCTAGTGTCAGGCTGCGGGCGGCTCATAGGAGGGAGGAGCGTAATGGGGGCTCCCGGGCCCTGCTGAGAGGACGGGGGGATTACATAGAGGAGGATAGATGAGAGGATTGCTAATCTAGCAACTACCTAATGTCAGTGCGGTTATAGGAGAGCAAATAACACTCCTAGGCAACTGATTAGGTCTTCACTATCTAATGCTGCAAACTTCACCCTTTGCCATGACAGAATGTGGGGGGGGGGTGACCCGTTTGCTGTATGTGGGGGGGGGGGGGGGTGACCCATTTGCTGTATGTGGGGGGGTGACCCGTCTGCTGTATGTGGGGGGTGACCCGTCTGCTGTATGTGGGGGGGGGTGACCCGTCTGCTGTATGTGGGGGCGGGGTGACCCGTCTGCTGTATGTGGGGGGGGGGGGGTGACCAGTCGGCTGTATGTGGGGGGGGGGGTGACCAGTCGGCTGTATGTGGGGGGGTTGACCAGTCGGCTGTATGTGGGGGGGGGGGACCAGTCGGCTGTATGTGGGGGGGGGTGACCAGTCGGCTGTATGTGGGGGGGGGTGGCCCGTCTGCTGTATATGTGGGGGGGAGGGTGAACCGTCTGCTGTATGTGTGGGGGGTGACCCGTCTGCTGTAGGTGTGTGGGGGGGGTGACCCGTCTGCTGTATGTGTGTGGGGGGGGTGACCCGTCTGCTGTATGTGTGTGGGGGGGGTGACCCGTCTGCTGTATGTGGGGGGGTGACCCGTCTGCTGTACGTGGGGGGGGTGACCCGTCCCGTCTGCTGTATGTGGGGGGGTGACCCGACTGCTGTATGTGGGGGGGTGACCCGTCTGCTGTATGTGGGGGTGACCCATTTGCTGTATGTGGGGGGGTGACCCGTCTGCTGTATGTGGGGGGTGACCCGTCTGCTGTATGTGGGGGGGTGACCTGTCTGCTGTATGTGGGGGCGGAGTGACCCGTCTGCTGTATGTGGGGGGGGTGACCCGTCTGCTGTATGTGGGGGCGGGGTGACCCGTCTGCTGTATGTGGGGGCGGGGTGACCCGTCTGCTGTATGTGGGGGCGGGGTGACCCGTCTGCTGTATGTGGGGGCGGGGTGACCCGTCTGCTGTATGTGGGGGGGGTGACCAGTCGGCTGTATGTGGGGGGGGGGGGGGTGACCAGTCGGCTGTATGTGGGGGGGGGGTGACCAGTCGGCTGTATGTGGGGGGGTTGACCAGTCGGCTGTATGTGGGGGGGTTGACCAGTCGGCTGTATGTGGGGGGGGTGACCAGTCGGCTGTATGTGGGGGGGGGTGACCAGTCGGCTGTATGTGGGGGGGGGTGACCCGTCTGCTGTATGTGGGGGGGGGTGACCCGTCTGCTGTATGTGGGGGGGGTGACCCGTCTGCTGTATGTGGGGGGGTGACCCGTCTGCTGTATGTGGGGGGGTGACCCGTTTGCTGTATGTGGGGGGGTGACCCGTTTGCTGTATGTGGGGGGGGTGACCCGTTTGCTGTATGTGGGGGGTGACCCGTCTGCTGTATGTGGGGGGGTGACCAGTCGGCTGTATGTGGGGGGGGGGGTGACCAGTCTGCTGTCTGTGGGGGGGTGGGGGTGGCCAGTCGGCTGTATGTGGGGGGGGTGACCAGTCGGCTGTATGTGGGGGGGTTGACCAGTCGGCTGTATGTGAGGGGGTTGACCAGTCGGCTGTATGTGGGGGGGGGTGACCAGTCGGCTGTATGTGGGGGGGGGGTGACCAGTCGGCTGTATGTGGGGGGGGGGTGACCAGTCGGCTGTCTGTGGGGGGGGTGGCCCGTCTGCTGTATATGTGGGGGGGAGGGTGAACCATCTGCTGTATGTGTGTGGGGGGGGGTGACCCGTCTGCTGTATGTGTGGGGGGGTGACCCGTCTGCTGTAGGTGTGTGGGGGGGATGACCCGTCTGCTGTAGGTGTGTGGGGGGGGTGACCCGTCTGCTGTATGTGTGTGGGGGGGGGTGACCCGTCTGCTGTATGGGGGGGGGGGTGACCCGTCTGCTGTATGTGGGGGGGGTGACCCGTCTGCTGTATGTGGGGGGGGGGTGACCCGTCTGCTGTATGTGGGGGGGGGTGACCCGTCTGCTGTATGTGGGGGGGGGGTGACCCGTCTGCTGTATGTGGGGGGGTGGTGACCCGTCTGCTGTATGTGGGGGGGGGGGTGACCCGTCTGCTGTATGTGGGGGGGGTGACCCGTCTGCTGTATGTGGGGGGGGGTGACCCGTCTGCTGTATGTGGGGGGGTGACCCGTCTGCTGTATGTGTGTGTGGGGGGGTGGCCCGTCTGCTGTATGTGTGTGGGGGGGTGACCCGTCTGCTGTATGTGTGTGGGGGGGTGACCCGTCTGCTGTATGTGTGTGGGGGGGTGACCCGTCTGCTGTATGTGTGTGGGGGGGTGACCCGTCTGCTGTATGTGGGGGGGGGGGGTGACTCGTCTGCTGTATGTGGGGGGGGGGTGACCCGTCTGCTGTATGTGTCGGATGGGGGGTGACCCGTCTGCTGTATGTGTGGGGGGGGGGGTGACCCGTCTGCTGTATGTAGGGGGTGACCCGTCTGCTGTATGTGGGGGGGCTGACCCGTCTGCTGTATGTGGGGGGGGTGACCCGTCTGCTGTATGTGGGGGGGTGACCCGTCTGCTGTATGTGGGGGGGGTGACCCGTCTGCTGTATGTGGTGGGGTGACCCGTCTGCTGTATGTGTGTGGGGGGGTGACCCGTCTGCTGTATGTGGGGGGGGGGGTGACCCGTCTGCTGTATGTAGGGGGGGGTGACCCGTCTGCTGTATGTGGGGGGGGGTGACCCATCTGCTGTATGTGGGGGGGTGACCCGTCTGCTGTATGTGTCGGATGGGGGGTGACCCGTCTGCTGTATGTGGGGGGGGGGTGACCCGTCTGCTGTATGTGTCGGATGGGGGGTGACCAGTCTGCTGTATGTGGGGGGGGGTGACCAGTCTGCTGTATGTGGGGGGGGGGTGACCAGTCTGCTGTCTGTGGGGGGGGTGACCCGTCTGCTGTATGTGTGGGGTGACCCGTCTGCTGTATGTGTGTGGGGGGGGTGGCCCGTCTGCTGTATGTGTGTGGGGGGGTGACCCGTCTGCTGTATGTGTGTGGGGGGGTGACCCGTCTGCTGTATGTGGGGGGGGGGGTGACCCGTCTGCTGTATGTGGGGGGGGGGTGACCCGTCTGCTGTATGTGGGGGGGGGTGACCCGTCTGCTGTATGTGTCGGATGGGGGGTGACCCGTCTGCTGTATGTGTGTGGGGGGGGTGACCCGTCTGCTGTATGTAGGGGGTGACCCGTCTGCTGTATGTGGGGGGGAGTGACCCGTCTGCTGTATGTGGGGGGGTGACCCGTCTGCTGTATGTGTGTGGGGGGGTGACCCGTCTGCTGTATGTGGGGGGGGTGACCCGTCTGCTGTATGTGGGGGGGGGTGACCCGTCTGCTGTATGTAGGGGGGGTGACCCGTCTGCCTTATGTGGGGGGGGTGACCCGTCTGCTGTATGTGTCGGATGGGGGGTGACCCGTCTGCTGTATGTGGGGGGGGGGTGACCCGTCTGCTGTATGTGTCGGATGGGGGGTGACCAGTCTGCTGTATGTGGGGGGGGGGTGACCAGTCTGCTGTATGTGGGGGGGGGGTGACCAGTCTGCTGTCTGTGGGGGGGGTGACCCGTCTGCTGTATGTATGGGGGGGGGGGTGACCCGTCTGCTGTATGTGTGTGCGGGGGGGGGTGACCCGTCTGCTGTATGTGTGGGGTGGAGCAAAATAAAGATATTTAAAAAAAAAAAGTTTTATGTAATTTCCAGGTTAACGGGATGAGGGCTTGGTGTCAGCAGCTGTCACTGACACCAAGCCCTAGGTTTAGTAATGAAGAGGTGTCGGCCAGACACCCTCATTACTAAATCTGTAAGTAAAAAGTTAAATAAACACACACAGACTAAAATGCTTTATTTGAAATTAACCAGACACATTCTTTAATCGTTTAAAATAACCCAATATACTCATTCCTGGTCTGACCGTAATCCAAGGTTTGAAGCAATGTCCGACGTTGTCATCAGCCTATGTAGGAGCATTCACAGAATGAACCTACATAGGCTGTAACCAAACAGCAAGGGTACATGCTCACAATCAGGAAATAGCAGCGCTTTAGATCCAATTACGCCGTTAAATTGGTATGTGTTCATTGGTACACATGTGCATTTGCTGCACCCAATACATTCTATTGTGGATATTCCTATTACGGAAACTAGCGTCTCTGCGACAGAAATTGACATACTGCGGCTCGTAAACCTGCGTCGCAGATGAGTTTATGTAGCATCAAATAGAAGCACAATGAGCATGGATCGTAGAATGCAGTAGTTTGGACGCAGCACAGGTGAGCTGCAGCCAAAGCGCTGCTATGCCAGGTCGTGGGCATATAACCCAACTGGCAGAACTTTTATTTTTATTTCAATATTTTTCTTTATTTTAATTTTTTTTTCTTTACTTTGAGCAAAGGCGCTTTCTGATGACTACACCCATCAGCCTCGCCTGCTCTCTCTGTTTTCAGCGACAGCAGACGTAGGCTAATGGGAGTAGTAGTCTCTCATCAGTAAGCTCTTTATCGTGGGTCACAGTCACAGCAATGGGCTCACGTTGACATCTGATAGTGTGACCCCACAGCGGTAACAATGTTACTGCCGATTACATCCGGGCGGTATTTCTTGAGCTGTCATACAGATGACAGCGCAGGAAACACCAGATGTAGGAAGTTCATTAAAAAGCAGCAATTACGCAAACCTTTTTATACCTACATTTTTCCTGCTTATTTGACTGACTCAATTGAAGTTAATGGGTGAGAAATGTACAAAGAATTGACATGCTTTGGATTTAAAAGCGGCAGAAATACTGATCATGTTCACATCACTTCAGGATTCTTATTGACGTTGCTGGCATAAGGATTTCCTTGCAGTTTTGTGTGGGAAAAATACCACATAAACGCACCGAGTACATACTGCCTACCACTACTGGCAGCTGATCTGTGCGGAGTGGGCCAAGCCTGCTCCATTCAGCTGCACCCTCTGTATGATGTACTATTCCGTGATCATGGGAAGTAAAGGTGTTAATGAATAATTCCTTTATTGTGGGCCACGATGCATTGATTGGAAGAGACCCTGGTGATGGAGCACATATTAGGAGGAAATGTTCAGACTGGATTGCCGTGCATCATTCTGCTTGTCACACAAGAACATATGTTGTAGCTTGTGTCATAACTGTTGTTTGTTTTTTGCTTTTTAGCTCAGTCATGAACTGGAATAAAGGCGGACAAGGTAACAAACGCGGCTTTGGTTTTGGGGGATTTGCCATCGCTGCAGGAAAGAAGGAAGAACCAAAGCTCCCACAGACATCACATAGTGCTTTCCGAGGTCCAGCTCCTGGCTATGGCTCTGCTAACAGCTCCCAGCTACCATCATTTTACAAGATTGGATCTAAGAGGGCCAACTTTGACGAGGAGAATGCGTAAGTACAAATCAGAGAGGACGGGGCATGTGCCTGCGCAGTCAGGACGGGTTGTAACTTCCAGCATTAGTCACAGAGGTGCAGGGGTCATGGGTAAGGTTTATATGTTTGTGGAGCTGGAGTTATTTTTTTAACCTGTGTTGCTTGTCTTGTCTACAGATACTTTGATGATGAGGAAGAAGACTCCAGTAATGTAGACCTGCCATACATCCCTGCAGAGAATTCTCCAACCAGACAGCAGTTTCGCTCCAAAACAACAGACTCGGACAGTGAGGAAGATCCCCTAGAGGCTTTTATGGCAGAAGTAGAGGTGATATCTTTTCACATCTCATTATGGGGGTATTTCAGTTTAAACAAGTAGATGTAATCCGTATAAAAGTCATATGCTTTTTTTTAGGATGTCTGCTTACTGTCTATAGGAACTTTTTCTTTTTTCTTTTTTTTCTCTTAGTGGATAATAGTGTATCCAAGCTCTGTCTAACAAGCAGTGCACCTTCATCTCAGGGACAGGATAGGTTTTCATCACCTGCTAATATACAATCAATTCCTATTGAATGACAGCAAGCAATGATCTTGAAAAATTGTATACATTCTTATACTTTTGTTGTGGTATTACATTTCTGTGAATGAATTGATATTTTTTATTGCCCTATTAATGAAAGGTGGCAGATGAGGCTTAACAATGATAAATGTAAGGTTATACACATGGGAAGAAGGAATCAATGTCGCCATTACACACTGAATGGGAAACCACTGGGTAAATCTGACAGGGAGAAGGACTTGGGGATCCTAGTTAATGATAAACTTACCTGGAGCAGCCAGTGCCAGGCAGCAGCTGCCAAGGCAAACAGGATCATGGGGTGCATTAAAAGAGGTCTGGATACACATGATGAGAGCATTATACTGCCTCTGTACAAATCCCTAGTTAGACCGCACATGGAGTACTGTGTCCAGTTTTGGGCACCGGTGCTCAGGAAGGATATAATGGAACTAGAGAGAGTACAAAGGAGGGCAACAAAATTAATAAAGGGGATGGGAGAACTACAATACCCAGATAGATTAGCGAAATTAGGATTATTTAGTCTAGAAAAAAGACGACTGAGGGGCGATCTAATAACCATGTATAAGTATATAAGGGGACAATACAAATATCTCGCTGAGGATCTGTTTATACCAAGGAAGGTGACGGGCACAAGGGGGCATTCTTTGCGTCTGGAGGAGAGAAGGTTTTTCCACCAACATAGAAGAGGATTCTTTACTGTTAGGGCAGTGAGAATCTGGAATTGCTTGCCTGAGGAGGTGGTGATGGCGAACTCAGTCGAGGGGTTCAAGAGAGGCCTGGATGTCTTCCTGGAGCAGAACAATATTGTATCATACAATTAGGTTCTGTAGAAGGACGTAGATCTGGGGATTTATTATGATGGAATATAGGCTGAACTGGATGGACAAATGTCTTTTTTCGGCCTTACTAACTATGTTACTATGTTACTATGTTGGGAGTGGTGTCCCCTCCACTTCCCCTTCCCTTATTGCAAAGGTGTACATGCTGCGATGTCATTCTGTGCAGCCCCCCACCATATGGTCAAGAAGATATTCTTGACAGCGTCTGTTGGCTGCTGCATGTATTTTCAATGTCCTAGACGAGCAGAAGTGACGCTTAGCACCTGACCAGTGATGGGTAAAATTGTGCACTGTGTTTCCATCTCTCTGAGCCCAATAGTTTACTGAGTAGCGGAGTCATGACTCCAGCTTGGCACAGAAAGGAGTTGATGGGAAGTATTCATGCATGAGTAGACTTTGGAGAAGCGAAACGCTTGACTCTTTCAATGTCTTGCATGGTCTTTTATTTTTTTTTGTATTGTGTATAGGTGCATGGTGATCGTCTGTCTTCTGAAACCAGCATTATATTTGTCTCAGAAGGCAACACCCACTAATAACAATTTTTATTGGGATTGTCAGGGTTGGTTATCGGAGAGTGTTTCCTTACGGCAAAAAGCAGTTTTTCACCCCTGCCGTAAAGGAAAGCGCAGAATGTGCAGCATTTGTGTGAATTATGGTTTATTTCTGTTGTGCACAGGATCAGGCTGCTCGGGACATGAGAAAACTCGAGGAAAAAGACAAGGAGAAGAAGAATGCAAGGTATTTGGAAGCTGACGTTTAAACATAAGTCCATTTTACGCCCCCTGGTCAGCATGTCGAGATTCTCCCTTTTCCCCTTGAGCATCCATGTCATTGATCTACACTTGTCTCACATGTAACACACTGACGATCCTCTCACTATGTACAAGATGTGTCCCCCAGATGTGTTTTAAAAAGGAATACTCTATGAAGATGACTGGGCCCTTAAAGGGAACCTGTCATGTCTAAAACCTGCAAATAATCTACAAGTTTATAGCGCTGTGAGGCCGCCACACTGAAAGCCTGGCTGCCGGGAGGAATTGAACTTTATTCCTCTCAGCAGCCTAGGGCTTTCATTCATAGAGACGCGGCTTGAGTCACTGTTCAGTACATAGTGAGTGGCGGCTGTAACCATGCCCTGACACTGACTGACAGCCGGCTCTGTACTGATGCACTGCTGGCTGTCAGTCGGGGTCGAGGCATGGTTACAGCCGCCACTCACCTGTGAAGAGTGACTGAAGCTGCATCTCTATCAATGAAAGCCCCAGGCTGCCAAGAGGAATAAAGTTCAGTTCCTCCCGGCAGCCAGGTGTTTATTGTGGCGGCCTCACAGCTTCAGAGCTCCCATGAACCTGCAGGTATGCTCTATTAGCCTCCTGATGCAAATTGCAATTGACTGCCACATAATTCCAAACCCAGCAGCCCATATTAAGGCTTTCCTGTACATTTACAACATTCAGGGCCTTTTTTCCAGCAGCACATACCCCATTTGTTCATGAATGTACGCCCCACAATATTTCTAAGGCTGGTATCTGAACTGAGTGCAGGGAAGTTTGTTTTTCCTCTTTTTTCTTGCAGGGGTATCAGGGATGACATTGAGGAAGAAGATGACCAGGTAAGTTTGTGGTTTTGCTTTTGTTTTATACTGAAACTAGTAGTAAAGTAATGCAGGATATCTGGTCCTTTAAGCAAAAAGCGGCTGTAGGGATTTGATACCAGCTTTATGGCCTGGAGGATAACTGATAAAACATTGACTAATGTCTTAAAATGGGTTTTAATCTGAAAAGTGCAAGCAGAAAATGCATGAAACTTTTTATCATATAAATATAATTGAAGTCCAAGTAATTGTATCAAAAATCTAACCATGTGTATAAAAGGAGATCAAAACATGGTTACACATACTTTTAAATGTCTGCAGTAGCTTGGCTGATTAGTCAAATGGTTGTAGGAATTCTGAAGGTTTGTGCACATGGCGTATCCTGAAAAAGTGCAGCAAAAGTGCTCAATAAAATGAACATAATGCACAGTAATGCCAAAATGACATTCTGTGCACATGTTCTGTCTTCTGTCTCTTCTTTTATCCGCTCAGGGCGTGAAACTGTTCATTCTTCAGAAGACTTCTGCTGGGAAGCCGCCCACTCTTTATACTTGGCAATATAGAGTCTAAGCTGCCAGCATTTTGCTGTATCGGCTACATCGGTGTCTAAATGGTTTTGTGTGTTCATACCCTTACTTCACTGGAGTACGTCCACTTCTACACTTCAATCCTGGGGATACCCTGTTTCATCATTTCTATGTCATAGCTCTGGTGTCAATACCCACTACCAGGGCTGCCACCAGGAATTTCAGGGACCCATATAGGCAACATTTTCGGGCCCCCTTGAGACTCTGCCTAGGCTCCACCCTGCAAACCTTCCACACTCGCTTGTAAAAAACCCTCTTCTGCACCACATCCTCACCAATCACACATTAAGGGTAAGTTCACCCAGGACGCTTTTGCTGCTTTTCTTTTTTCTACAGCAAAACCTGATCATCTTAGCAGGAAAGAAGCTGCGTCAAAAACGCAGGTTTAGGTGCGTTTTTGGTGCATTGTTTGGTGCGTATTTGTTGTTTCTTTTATGCGTTTTTTGATGCGTTTTTGGTGTTATTTTTTTCTTTGTCCGTGCTAATGTCCTTGGATATTCAGCAGCAAAAATGCAGCAAATAATGATACCTGCGTTTTTGCTGCGTTTTTTTCAACACCCATTCAGGTCAATGGGTGAAAAAACGCGGCAAAAATGCTGAAAGAAGTGACATGCTCTATGTCCAAAAAACGCAACAAAGCACAAAATACTGATCAAACAAAAAACCAATGTGTGTGTATGAGATTTCTGAAATCTCATAGGCTTTGCTGGTACTGTAAAAAGCTGCTGAAAATTAACATTAAAAGAAGCAGCAGAAAAACGCCCTGTGTAAACTTACCCTTACAGTTCCCATTGAACTCCAGATCATATACATAATCAACAGCTTTTGTTTTGGCCAAAAGATTTTGTTAAGTCGCCAGCACAACAAATTAGACTCTTTTGTCAGGGCCCTACACTGCTCTAACCTAGTAAACATTTCTTAAAATACCCAATAATTTTTTTAGGTATATTTTTATTTATTTTTCTTTAAGGGAATTGTGTCACATACATTTTTTAAAATGGCCAATAATACCACATACAAGGAACAAATGCTGCCACACCGTGACGAGACCACATTTCACCACCATATATTGAATTAATAATATCACATGCAAGGAACCAATACCGTCACACCATAACAAGAACAGACTGAATAGTACAATACTGATCATTAATTTAAAAAAAAAACCCACAATATTAATATTACCATAAGTGACATTTATATACAGGAGCTCTATATATACAGTGTCAGTGTGCAGGTAATGCAGTGGTCACCAGTGATGTCTCTAGTTGAAGATATTCATCTTCGCTTTGCTTCTTCATCCAGCGCAGACCGCCATCACTTCTAGCCAGGACTCGTCTCTGCAGAAAATAACACCGTTATCTAGAGCACATTCCCCAATGTTTCTTCAACCTCTACACTGCGCGAGATAAAGAAAAAATTGCGACATTGTCACACTGCACAGTAACAGGACCCCCACTGAAAAGAAGTATCCTCAAAAATAAAATACATCACAAAAGTAATAATATCACTCAATTAGCCCCTACAGTAATAATGTCTCACATTCTGGCACCTTCCTATATTTACGTCCTCTATCCTGCCCCATATGTTCTCCCATCCTGCCCTCCCCCAAACCCCCCCCCCCCCCCCAGTAGGTCTCCCGATATTGCGGATTTCAGTGCGAAAAAAGGTGTCTTCTTATCTGTCTGTGGTTCAATAGCATCCTCTTCCTCAACCATTTGAGGCATGGACGCGTGACGTCATATTCCGGCGACATGCACGCCGGCGTTGGCTGCCGGTCTCTGGCAGGCAGCTCCTATTGCAGTTCAGGAAGCGGATCCTGCACAGCAATAGATTGCAACCAAACCATGCAGGCAGAATCCTGCTCCTGGGGCCCATACACCAGTAAGGGCAGTGATGCCCTGATGGCGGCTCTGCCCATTACCAGCTATTCACTGGTACACTGGGTGAAGTCGCAATTTCTACATGAATGTTAGGATTCCTTTAGGCAACTAGCAGTACCCCAAACATATTTTATGTGTTTAACCCCTTATCGACATCGGACGTAATAGTACGCTGATGTTGGTTTCCCTCCCTTTGATGTGGGCTCCGGCGGTGAGCCCACATGTTTCTGGGGACATGTCAGCTGTTTTGAATAGCTGAAATGTGCCCGCAATAGGCTATTAACCAGTTACATGCCACTGTCAAACTCTGACAGCAGCATTTAAATCACGCTTCCTGCCATCGGGTCGGAAATGCGCACACCGGTGACCCCAGTTACATGATCGCGGGTCACCGGTTTGTTGACATGACAACCTGAGGTCTCCTGGAGACCTCTATGGTTGTCAGTGCTGGCTTGCTGTGAGCGCCACCCAGTGGAAGGCGCTCATCAAGTCAGTAAATCTTCTATATAGAGGTGATTTGAACATCACCTCTATGTAGCAGAACCGATCGGCTTATGGCAGCTTCTAGTCTCCCATGGACACTATTGAAGCATGGCAAAAGTAAAAAAAATGTTTTTCAAAATATAAAAAAAAGTTCAAATCATCCCCCTTTCGACCCATTCAGAATAAAACAGTAAAAATAAAATCAAACCTACACATATTTGGTATTGCCGAGTTCAGAATCGCCCGATCTATTAGTAAAAAAAAAGGATTAACCTGATCGCTAAACGGCGTAGCGAGGAAAAAAAGTTAAACCGCCAAAATTAAGTTTTTTTGGTCACCGCGACATTGCATTAAAATGCAATAATGGGCGATCAAAAGAACGTATCTGCACCAAAATGGTATCAATAAAAACGTCAGCTCAGCATGCAAAAAAATAACCCAACCCCAGATCACGAAAAATGGAGACGCTACGGGTATCAGAAAATGGCGCAATTTATTTTATTTTTTTTTAGCAAAGTTTGGAATTTTTTGCAACACTCAGATAAAAAAGAACCTAAACATGTTTGGTGTCTATGAACTCGTAATGACCTGGAGAATAATAATGGCAGGTCAATTTTATCATTTAGTGAACTTATCAAAAAAGCCAAACAAAAAACCAGTGTGGGATTGCACTTTTTTTGTAATTTCACCGCACTTGGATTTTTTTCCCCATTTTCTAGTACACTAGAAAACCAATGGTGTCGTTCAAAAGTACAACTCGTCTCGCAAAAAACAAGCCATCGTGCTTGCTGGCGTGTCATAGATACTTTGTTCTGCTGAATAGGCCATTAATGTTTAATGGGTTATTCCCATGTTCTTTCATGGCTAACATTGCAAAGTGTTTGTAAAAACAAGATACTTTGCAATTTACTGATTAAAAATTCTCCATTCTCAAGAATAGAATTGACTAGGTTAACGAATATGCACTGTATTCAACTTCTTTCATATAGAGCACTACTCTGAAACTGTCTAGGATCACTGGAGTGCATGGTTAGCTCCCAATCCCAGCAAGCATTAGTTTTTCTATGCTCCTACAAAGCTGTAGAGTCAAAGCTGCCCCATATAGTAGCATTGTGGAGGGTCCAAAGCACAACAATGCCGCTAATATGAACTGTCAATCAAGCAGGAGCACCCCAACAACGTGGGTTGCACTATTGACCTATACTGTGAACTTTCCAATGCTGCAAACAGAGGTAGCTTTGCCTCTTCAGCATCAAAGGGGCAGTGAACGTGGCCAGATCAAGTCTGTCCAGCTTCAGAGAACCACTTAGGCCTCTTTCACACTTCCGTCTTTCTTTTTCCATCACAATGCGTGCTGCTGGATCCGTTTTTTTCTCATAGACTTGTATTAGGGACTGATTGTGACGGATAACCACACATTTCATCTGTCGTGCGCTGGATCCGTGGTAAAATCGCTGTCCGTCTGGCAGAGACAACGCACAGAGGAACTTTTTTTCTGACCATCGGAAAATCGCTAAGCACTGACTGAGAAAAGCAGGAATCCAGCGATGGGTTCCGTCTTTTCAAACTGAGCATGCGCGGAAGAATTTCCCGTCAGGGAAATTCTCTCTCGCTCTCTCTTTTTACTAGTAAAAAGAGATAATGTTAGAAATAATTAAAAAAAAATAAAAATTGTGATATTCTTACCTTCCGGCGGCCACCGCAGCCTTCCCGCGGCTCCCCCGATGCTCGCGATGCTGCCAGCAGCTTCCGGTTCCCAGTGATGCATAGCGAAATGACCCGAGGCAGCTCCGGTTCCCAGTGATGCATAGCGAAATGACCCGAGGCAGCTCCGGTTCCCAGTGATGCATAGCGAAATGACCCGAGGCAGCTCCGGTTCCCAGTGATGCATAGCGAAATGACCCGATGACGTAGCGGTCTCGCGAGACGGCTACGTTATCACAGGTCATTGTCTCGCTATGCATCACTGGGAACGGAGCATTGGGAAGGCTGCGGGGGCTGTGCTGGATTCCAGAAGGTAAGAATATCACGATTTTTTTTTTTTTTTATTATTATTTTTATCATGGGTTGTGTATGCGTTTTCGCAGCGAAAAACTGCGGCGAAGACGCATACACAACGTGTGCATGTAGCCTTCTAGGATGCACTGGAACCATCAAAAAAAGGGCTCCAGTGCACCTGTTTTTTTACAATCCGCACAGGATCCGCCTTTTCAACATTTTGACATATTGTGACCGATTGTAAAAAACGGAAGTGTGAAAGAGGCCTTACTAGCTCTATAGCAAAGGGTTTGTAAGTGCTGCATTCTATGCCTAGGTGACTGGCCACCACTGATAGACCTCTCATTTGGTTGGTACATAGGCATTGATTAGTAAGCTAAAGAATTAAAAATTCCCTCTGTCCTTAGGTGTGAATACTTTTCTGCCCAATGATGGCAAAAGCCTTCTCGGAGTGATACCTTTATTGGCTATCCAAAAAATATTATATGTTTGCAGCTTTCAGAGCACAGTGGCTCCTTCTTCAGGCTAAATTACAAATGAATTAAGAAAAATGCACAACATTTAAGGGATACTACAGTAGGACATTTGTTCGTGAGGTGTGAGGCCTCCTAAGGCAAACAAATCTAATTCGGCATTTTCTTACAAATGGAGAGGCAGTGGGAATGATGTTCTTAGTTATCTGGAGTCCGTCTGGTGGAGGTGGGAATTGTATCCATGTAGTGACTCATAAATCCAATTGTTAAATTGTATCAAAGAATTGAACATCTTTATCAGTTTGAATTCCCAATTTTTTCTCTCTCTGTTGTCATTAAAATTACTTTTTAGTATTAAGACTTTTAAGTCTGTCATACAGTGTCCAGGTCCAGTGAAATGTTTTTCCCACAGGCGTGTCCAGCTCTTTCCTGATTGTGTGTCAGTGTAGGCTTTGATTGTTTTCACAATATAGATAATTCCAGGGCACCTCGTACATTGTATCATGTACACCACATTGGAGAATGTACATGAAAAGGAACCCATGACCTTATAGTCCTGATTTGTGTTTGGTACACGGACTATACAGGTCCTTCTCAAAAAATTAGCATATAGTGTTAAATTTCATTATTTACCATAATGTAATGATTACAATTAAACTTTCATATATTATAGATTCATTATCCACCAACTGAAATTTGTCAGGTCTTTTATTGTTTTAATACTGATGATTTTGGCATACAACTCCTGATAACCCAAAAAACCTGTCTCAATAAATTAGCATATTTCACCCATCCAATCAAATAAAAGTGTTTTTTAATAACAAACAAAAAAACCAACAAATCATAATGTTCAGTTATGCACTCAATACTTGGTCGGGAATCCTTTGGCAGAAATGACTGCTTCAATGCGGCGTGGCATGGAGGCAATCAGCCTGTGACACTGCTGAGATGTTATGGAGGCCCAGGATGCTTCAATAGCGGCCTTAAGCTCATCCAGAGTGTTGGGTCTTGCGTCTCTCAACTTTCTCTTCACAATATCCCACAGATTCTCTATGGGGTTCAGGTCAGGAGAGTTGGCAGGCCAATTGAGCACAGTAATACCATGGTCAGTAAACCATTTACCAGTGGTTTTGGCACTGTGAGCAGGTGCCAGGTCGTGCTGAAGAATGAAATCTTCATCTCCATAAAGCATTTCAGCCGATGGAAGCATGAAGTGCTCCAAAATCTCCTGATAGCTAGCTGCATTGACCCTGCCCTTGATGAAACACAGTGGACCAACACCAGCAGCTGACATGGCACCCCACACCATCACTGACTGTGGGTACTTGACACTGGACTTCAGGCATTTTGGCATTTCCTTCTCCCCAGTCTTCCTCCAGACTCTGGCACCTTGATTTCCGAATGACATGCAAAATTTGCTTTCATCAGAAAAAAGTACTTGGGACCACTTAGCAACAGTCCAGTGCTGCTTCTCTGTAGCCCAGGTCAGGCGCCTCTGCCGCTGTTTATGGTTCAAAAGTGGCTTTACCTGGGGAATGCGGCACCTGTAGCCCATTTCCTGCACACGCCTGTGCACGGTGGCTCTGGATGTTTCCACACCAGACTCAGTCCACTGCTTCCTCAGGTTCCCCAAGGTCTGGAATCGGTCCTTCTCCACAATCTTCCTCAGGGTCCGGTCTCCTCTTTTCGTTGTACAGCGTTTTCTGCCACATTGTTTCCTTCCAACAGACTTACCATTGAGGTGCCTTGATACAGCACTCTGGGAACAGCCTATTTGTTGAGAAATTTCAATGATGGCCTTCTTGACATCTGTCGGGTCGCTAGTCTTACCCATGATGGGGGTTTTGAGTAATGAACCAGGCAGGGAGTTTATAAAAGCCTCAGGTATCTTTTGCATGTGTTTAGAGTTAATTAGTTGATTCAGAAGATTAGGGTAATAGGTCGTTTAGAGAACCTTTTCTTGATATGCTAATTTATTGAGACAGGTTTTTTGGGTTATCAGGAGTTGTATGCCAAAATCATCAGTATTAAAAGAATAAAAGACCTGACAAATTTCAGTTGGTGGATAATGAATCTATAATATATGAAAGTTTAATTGTAATCATTACATTATGGTAAATAATGAAATTTAACACTATATGCTAATTTTTTGAGAAGGACCTGTATTTGTGGGTAATATGTGGGTACAAGTTTTGCATTTTTATTGTTACAGGGGAATGTGACGGTCACTGATGGTGATGAGAGGACACCTTTCAAAAGGAGATTCCTTAAGTTAGGGGGCTGTTTGTAGGAGAGCACTGGTAGTTCTGAGAATATATCTTTCAGTTTGTGGTCTCTGTGGACTATGGGTTGGAGATCAGCACCAATTTTCCTTAGTATGCTCATGTGGGGGTTGTATGTGACCACAAGAGGTACCCTGTTGTTATCCTCTCTGCAATCAAAGAGGCTGCTTCTTGGCATCCTTGTAGGTCAAATGTGTCCTCTCATCACCGTCAGTGACACTCTTCAGCATTGAAATTGTACCACTGGAAGGAAATTTCATGAAATTATGGAAATCACAGGATGGCTAGACATGTCAATGATATGCAACTGATGAAAAAATGGAAGCAAAATTTAAAAAACATCTGTTCAGTTTTTAGTATGATCGACAGACAATTACCGTATATGTCTTGTCATGTTATTATTGAGGTTATTAATGGTTGTCTGAGGACTGTTCTGAAACACTGACTCATCAAGATATGCTGCTGGCAGCTCCTTTCGCAATTGCTGTCCAAAGTCCGGCGACACTGCAGGCCGTGGTAGCATGTTTAGGCCGCTTAGGTGTCTCAATGTAGCAAGAGCATCATGCAGATTGGCATCTTTGTGTTGAAAAATGGCTCCTAGGACACTTTGGAGAAATGGACATACTTTTGGTTCTGCATCGAAATCAATTTTCACGCCAAGCTGTCGACTTTCTTCTTAGCAATGCAATTTCAATGTTGGAGTGTGTACTGTATTTTTCGGATTATAAGACACACTTTTTCCCCAAAAAAATTTGGGGGAAATGGGGGTGCGTCTTATAATGCGGCTATACCTTACCGGCCGTGGTGGAGCAGGGTCCCAGGCTCACTGCTGGAGGAGGCAAGCAATAGTGGAGCGTTGCTGTAGGCCGCAGGCTTAGATGAGGGGGATGTTTGGATATACGCCGCTGCGGGTGTTCAGTAGCGCGGGGGCTCTGCCGACATTTTGTGAAAGCCCAGAGCCCCCACACTTTCATGGTTTACTATGCAGTGGACTCCGGGAAAATGACTGTTGGGGCAACGCATGTGCAGATGGAGATCTCGGGAGATGAGATCTCAGTTATATAAGCATAGGTGCTTCTCCCCCCAATTAAAGTGATCCCTTTTTATATAGTAATCCAAGGAGCCTGTCTTGAGCAATTTGGTATCAATACCTTATGAAAATCAGGTTGGAAATGCACTAGGGGAGTGTCGGTGTACCTGAAAGAAGAAGCAAGCACATTGACACTCCCCCAATGCACTTCCAGCGTTATTTGAATACTAGCTATTGAACCCGTTCTATGCCCGGGTGGCAAGCATTTATATTGTATATGGTCTCCATCCTGGTATGTGTTGCTTCCATCCTGCGCCCTAATCTTGTCATGTGCTGCTACCATCTTGCGCCCCCATCCTGTCATTTGCTGCTCCTATCCTGCGCCCCCATCCTGTCAAGTGCTGCTCCCATCCTGCGCCCCTGTTCTGTCATGTGCTGCTCCCATCCTGCGCCACCGTTCTGTAATTTGCTGCTCCCATCCATATGCCCCATACGCTGCTCCATAAAGGTTGATGGCCCCCATAAGATGCTCCATAGTATATGCCTCATATGCTGCTCCATTATGGTTAATGGCCCCCATAAGATGCTCCATAGTATATGCCTCATATGCTGCTGCATTATGGTTGATGGCCCCCATAAGATGCTCCATAGTAAATGCCTCATGCTGCTCCATTATGGTTGATGGCCCCCATAAGATGCTCCATAGTATAAGCCCCGTATACTGCTCCATAAATGTTGATGGCCCCCATAAGATGCTCCATAGTATATGCCCCATATGCTGCTCCATTATGGTTGATGGCCCCCATAAGATGCTCCATAGTATATGCCTCATATGCTGCTCCATTATGGTTCATGGCCCCCATAACATGCTCCATAGTATATGCCCCGTATGCTGCTCCATTATGGTTGATGGCCCCCATAAGATACTCCATAGTATATGCCTCATATGCTGCTCCATTATGGTTCATGGCCCCCATAACATGCTCCATAGTATATGCCCCATATGCTGCTCCATTATGGTTGATGGCCCCCATAAGATGCTCCATAGTATTATATGTCCCGTATGCTGCTGCGATATATATAAAAATAAAATAACATACTCGCCTATCGTCGCTGGGCGCCGAGTGCTGGGGGGCCTGAGCAGGCGGGGACACGGCGCGCTGTGGGGGTCAGGTGCCGGAGTCGCCGCTAGCTCAGGACCCCGACACTTGCTATATTCACCTGTCCTGTTTCAGCGCTGCGCGACGTTCCATCTTCCAGGTCCTTTGGCTTGTGGACTGCTGCTCCCGGAATCGGCGCCTGCGCAGTCCACGCTTTCCGGCGCCATTTTCTTGAAGACACACTGCAGTATCCAAGAAAATGGCGCCGGAAAGCGCGGACTGCGCAGGCACCGATTCCGGAAGCAGGGGGACATTCATGGGCCGGAATCAGGTGGCGTAAGTAAGAAATTGCTGTGGCATGAACTGCCACAGCATCATCAGTGCGGGATCATGTTCACCGTGTCCCCACGTCCGGGTTACGGTTCATAAATGTCCCCCTGCTCCCGGCAGTCGGCGCTTTCCGGCGCCATTTTTTTTTCTGACACTGGCTATAATGTAACGCTAGGAGCGTCGCGCCTGCGCAGTCTATAAAGGCTTCGGACAGAGTGACGCTCCCAGCGTTATATTATAGATGGCTTCTACACCAGATTTCTCATAACTGGCTATTGGATCACTACATAAAAGGTATCCATTTTATTTGGGGAGAAGCGCCTATGCAGCCTTACGAATACTTCCTTACCGAAAAATGTGCTGATTGGTTCGCTTTAGATGATTTCTTCTAGGATTACAATATGGGGTCTGCTATTTTTTCTTCTTTTGTGAGACCTGTGTCCAGTATTGCAGCTTTGTCCGTTCGTTTTTTCAGGGATTCTCAGTGGCACACACAACACAGTGTTGTATCCACAAAAAGTGGGTTTTTTTTTGTATCCTGGAAAAGGCGGGCCTCCAGCTCCATTCAAAACTGTGCTTCAGAGCTGTGTTCTTGGCATCACTGGGGGTCCCAGTAGTCAGACCCCTAGTTTTTAAAGCAGGGATGAGGTACCTTTTTTGAAACGTGTAATGTTAGGTGGTATTGATGATGTTACTACTCACAACTGCTTTTCTAGGTTTGCAATGTAATGTTTATAGAACCTAAGCTTTCAGAGGTCAGTTGTATCATATAGGAGACACTAAGGCTGCTGTATATCACCTGGGAGACACAGAGACTGCTGTGTATATTCATCACGTAAGAATAGAGATTGCTGTATATACACCACATAGGACACACTGAGAGTGGTGTGTGTGTGTGTATATACACCACATAGGACACACTGGGAGTGGTGTGTGTGTAAATACACCACATAGGACACACTGGGAGTGGTGTGTGTGTGTATATGCACAACATAGGACACACTGGGAGTGGTGTGTGTGTATATACACCACATAGGACACACTGGGAGGGGTGTGTGCGTATATACACCACATAGGACACACTGGGACTGGCCTGAGTGTATATGCACCACACGGGACACACACTGGGACTCGCGTGAGTGTATATGCACCACACGGGACACACACTGGGACTTGCATGAATGTATATGCACCACACGGGACACACACTGGGACTGGCGTGAGTGTATATGCACCACACGGGACACACACTGAGACTTGCGTGAGTGTATATGCACCAGACGGGACACACACTGGGACTTAGGTGAGTGTAAATGCACCAGACGGGACACACACTGGGACTGGCCTGAGTGTATATGCACCACACGGGTAACACACTGGGACTGGCGTGAGTGTATATGCACCACACGGGACACACACTGGGACTGACGTGAGTGTATATGCACCACACGGGTAACACACTGGGACTGGCGTGAGTGTATATGCACCAGACGGGACACACACTGGGACTGGCGTGAGTGTAAATGCACCACACGGGACACACACTGGGACTGGCGTGAGTGTATATGCACCACACGGGTAACACACTGGGACTGGCGTGAGTGTATATGCACCAGACGAGACACACACTGGGACTGGCGTGAGTGTATATGCACCACACAGGACACACACTGGGACTGGCGTGAGTGTAAATGCACCACACGGGACACACACTGGGACTGGCGTGAGTGTATATGCACCACGCGGGACACACACTGGACTGGCGTGAGTGTATATGCACCAGACGGGACACACACTGGGACTTGCGTGAGTGTAAATGCACCACACGGGACTTGCGTGAGTGTATATGCACCACGCGGGACACACACTGGGACTGGCGTGAGTGTATATGCACCAGACAGGACACACACTGGGACTCGCATGAGTGTATATGCACCAGACGGGACACACACTGGGACTTGCGTGAGTGTAAATGCACCACACGGGACACACACTGGGACTTGCGTGAGTGTATATGCACCACACGGGACACACACTGGGACTGGCGTGAGTGTATATGCACCACACAGGACACACACTGGGACTGGCGTGAGTGTATATACACCACACGGGACGCACACTGGGACTTGGGTGAGTGTAAATGCACCAGACGGGACACACACTGGGACTGGCCTGAGTGTATATGCACCACACGGGTAACACACTGGGACTGGCGTGAGTGTATATGCACCACACGGGACATACACTGAGACTTGCGTGAGTGTATATGCACCGGACGGGACACACACTGGGACTTAGGTGAGTGTAAATGCACCAGACGGGACACACACTGGGACTGGCCTGAGTGTATATGCACCACACGGGACACACACTGGGACTGGCCTGAGTGTATATGCACCACACGGGACACACACTGGGACTGGCCTGAGTGTATATGCACCACACGGGTAACACACTGGGACTGGCGTGAGTGTATATACAACCACACGGGACGCACACTGGGACTTGGGTGAGTGTAAATGCACCAGACGGGACGCACACTGGGACTTGCGTGAGTGTATATGCACCACACGGGACACACACTGGGACTTGCGTGAGTGTATATGCACCACACGGGACACACACTGGGACTGGCCTGGGTGTATATGCACCACACGGGACACACACTGGGACTGGCCTGGGTGTATATGCACCACACGGGACACACACTGGGACTGGCCTGAGTGTATATGCACCACACGGGTAACACACTGGGACTGGCGTGAGTGTATATGCACCACACGGGTAACACACTGGGACTGGCGTGAGTGTATATGCACCACACAGGACACACACTGGGACTGGCATGAGTGTATATACACCACACGGGACGCACACTGGGACTTGGGTGAGTGTAAATGCACCAGACGGGACGCACACTGGGACTTGCGTGAGTGTATATGCACCACACGGGACACACACTGGGACTGGCGTGAGTGTATATGCACCACATGGGAGCACGCTAACTCCCAACAAAGAGTGTCCTGACCCTGCTCTTGCCAGTGTCCAGATGTCATTGAATGTTGCATGCTTCATAGTGTTTAGCAGTGAAGAATTAATGGGCCAGTGACACAAGCACTGAAGTCACCAGGAATCCAGCCTGAAGAAGGGAAGTTTACGGCCTGTGGGCTAGAAATTCCCTATCCCTTCTTTAAAGCCTTATGCACACATCTTTAGAGTTTAGTATTACAGGGCACTAGGGACTTCATGTGCTATTGTACAATGTCTCTACATTGCCCTGTGATCTCGAATATAAGCGATGCCTGGCCCGTAGTCCTCCATGTGTGCTATATTACCAATCTGTACAATAAAATAATTGAAGGACATAAGATTCCACCTAGCAGGCTGTTGTCTCCACTGTAGACCTTTTGATTTAATTAGATTTTTCTGTATGCAGAATATTTTGTTTTGTCTGCTGATAATTCTCTCTTTCCCATAGGAAGCCTATTTCCGGTACATGGCGGAGAACCCAACAGCTGGGCTCCTACCAGAAGAGGAAGAAGACAACCTTGAGTATGACAGTGATGGCAACCCTATTGCCTCATCCACCAAACGCATTATTGATCCTCTGCCGCCTATAGACCATACAGAGGTAAGGGCAGGATTACTGTGGGCTTAGCTACTTCACCCACAACCTCGTTCATCTCTTATACTGTGATATTTTTACAGATAGAATATGCTCCTTTTGAGAAGAACTTCTATGAAGAACATGAGGAAATCACATCTCTGACTCCTCAGCAGATTGTGGAGCTGAGGCATAAGCTGAACCTGCGGGTGAGTCTATAAGTGTTATGTGGCTTCATGTTACAATGTATCATAATGTTTCATGGAGATCAGGAGTGTAAATGTATCAAATAAATGCAGGTCTCCGGAGCAGCCCCACCACGTCCTGCCAGCAGCTTTGCTCACTTTGGATTTGATGAGCAGCTTATGCACCAGATTAGGAAGTCTGAATACACCCAGCCCACACCTATCCAGTGCCAGGTAAAGCCCATGCCACTGCAAACTTCCCATGTTCTGAGTGGCCTCTACTTTTCCCTAACACTGTCTTGCTCTCTTCTCCAGGGTGTTCCAGTGGCGCTTAGTGGACGAGACATGATTGGCATTGCCAAAACTGGAAGTGGTAAGACGGCAGCATTTATCTGGCCTATACTAGTACATATTATGGATCAGAAGGAGCTACAGCCAGGAGACGGGCCCATTGCTGTCATAGTATGTCCCACACGCGAGTTGTGCCAGCAGGTACTGCCTAGTCCTACGGAGCGCTATTGGTCATGAATGATGATATTTACATTCCGTTTTTTTTTTCCATTTTCACTCATTGATAGTTGCAAAAAGAGATGTAATATGTGTATTGGTGACGGTGGTTCTTGTTTGATAGATTCACAATGAGTGTAAGCGATTTGGTAAAGCCTACAATCTACGTTCTGTGGCAGTGTATGGAGGAGGCAGTATGTGGGAGCAGGCAAAAGCTCTGCAAGAAGGAGCAGAAATAGTGGTTTGTACACCGGTGAGTGACTTGGTTATCGCCTACTGGAACCACTAGACAGGCACATATGAGGGCTAAGACTTCGTTCACAAAGCTGTAGTACTTCCAAAGCCCACTGTGTAATTTTGACACCTAAACAATTACGATATTTTTCTTTAACAGGGACGTCTTATTGACCATGTGAAGAAGAAGGCAACTAACCTGCAGAGAGTCTCCTATCTTGTGTTTGATGAAGCTGACCGCATGTTTGACATGGGTTTTGGTAAGGTCACAAACTGGCGTTAGTTTAGTAAGGGCTGTCCGTGGTCTTGGTCCGATCATGGAGCACAATACATGGACTGGCCAGGGTCCGCCCGACCTGAGCATGACAGCCTCATAGAAATATATATGAAGCTGTCATGCTCGGGTAAGTAGACCTGAGGGCAGTCCGTGCATTTCGGTCCATGATCGGACCGAGATCTACAGACTTTTGCATGAGCTCTATATATTCATATAATTATTTTTATTCGAAGACATTCTGAAATGTCCTCTCTGCTTTCAGAATACCAAGTACGATCTATCGCTAATCATGTGAGACCAGACCGACAGAGTAAGTGAACAGAGGGCCTTTGTATCTGATGGTAGTAGTGAATTGTATTAAATATTCTTTTAATATTTTACAAAGAGCTCTTTTTTTCTTTTCTCTTTTATTAGGACTTGTTCACATGTTGCATTTTTCAGTGTTTTACAGTACCAGCAAATTTAATGAGATTTTGGAAGTCTCAAGCACTTGTTTATAAATTTTGCTTACAGACTTGAGGCATGTTTAATTCTTAAGTAGGGCAGTTCTTACTGTGTGTGTGTTTTAATTTTATTGAAGATTATACAACATAAGTTTATATAATAGAACAAATGGTATTTCTCGTTAGTAGTGTCTGGCAAATTTAACCCTGCCCTTAACATACCATGGGTCTAATATCTTGACTAAAGGCATCAGACGCCAATGTCAGGCTCCAGATATCACATACTTTTTCATGGGAGAATGTTACTTATCACCAGGCACTAATGTGAATCAAACAAGGTTTCCTTACCTTTATCAAATATTTCAGCATATTATCTCTTTTTATATACCACCCTCTCATAGGAGGCTGCAGTATTTGCCATATTGACCCAGTGTGAAATCCGCATTGGTCTTCTATCCATCCGTCTGACGGCGATAGCCTTGTTAGCTAAAAACAATGTTTCCCTGAGAAGAGTGCAATGATTGTGAGGCCAGGTCTCCTCATCAAGGATTCCTAATAATCACATCTTAGGACAGAGTTGTGCAGGAGGGTTTTGATGTCAATGAGGAAAGTTATGACCCCTTTCCAAAAGTCTGCAATAGGTGGGCAATACCAAATCAAGTGTATAAAACTTGCCACCTCTTGCCCACACCTAGGTGTCAGGCGGCATTGATGGACTATTTATATTTGAACTAGTTTGTTATTAATTGCTGGTGAAACATATTGCGGGGAGGTCAAAGCTTGGCTCTAATCCTCCTCTGACAGGGAAGGTATTACTGTCCTCCACTTATCCTCTACCAAAAATGATGATGAGGAGCATCTGCTGCTTAGTAGCTAGCTGTATAAAAAGTAGATCGACCCCTTGTGTCACTGGCTCCTTAGAATCCCAACCAGAGAATGTGAGAGAATTTCCAATGTCTGGGAACTGGGTATTTAGGGCATGCCTTAATTGCAGATACCTAAAGAGAGCCTGTCTGGGGACTTGATGGAGCTATTGACATTGATCAAAGGAAACAAGAACACACTGTGCCAGTGTCTTGACCTGTTAAGTTCAACCAAAACTGAGCATCTTGGGAATTAAGCAATTCCAGAAGAGCACTGTTATACCATAAGGGGAACTTGGCTACTTGTCTTTTAATTGAAAAATATTTCTGGTGGCTCTCCACACTAGAATCGTAAGTCTTTGAATTGGCAAGAAGAAGCATGAGTGTTTTGCTCTGGGGACTCCAAGACCCCAACAGACGCTGAATATTCAAACAGTGCGCAAGGCGGTGGTCATTATTAGGCAAATGATTACCTGCTATCCACAGGCAGTAGTCCGGGAGTGTCACCCCTGCCTCATCCCTGCACCTCTGAAAAGTGGTCAGTTTCAGTTTGAGCCTTATGAAGGATGCTCAATGTGAGTTGTCATCCAGAGTCTTTGCAGCGTTTTTCACCCATTCAATTGAATGTGGAAAAATAAAATGCATAAAAAGCGAGCATATTTCATGCAGTGTTTTTCTTGTTAAGCGACACATTTGTGACGCACAAATGTCTGCTGCAAATACTTAACTTGTGCGCACACCCTAAATCTGCCATGTCCTTTCCTACCCAGCTTTGCTCTTCAGTGCCACATTCCGGAAGAAGATTGAAAGGCTGGCCAGGGATATTCTGATTGATCCCATCCGTGTTGTTCAGGGTGATATTGGAGAGGTGAGAACTTGTCTTTTATTATTTATATATATATATATATATCTATATCTATATCTATATATATAATTTTTTTTTTTTTTTTTTTTTTTTTTTTTTTTTAGAAGGTCATATCATTTTCTGTATATATCATTCTGTTTTTTATTTGCCTACATTTTCTTTTTTAATCTCCAGGCTAATGAGGACATCACTCAGGTGGTGGAAATTCTCTTGTCCGGTCCAGATAAGTGGAGCTGGCTAACCCGCAGACTTGTGGAATTCACATCCGCGGGAAGCGTCCTCCTATTTGTCACCAAAAAAGCTAATGCTGAAGAACTTGCCAACAACTTGCGCGTAGAGGATCATCCATTAGGTCTCCTTCATGGAGACATGGACCAGAGTGAAAGGAACAAGGTTATCACAGACTTCAAAAAGAAGAATATTCCCATTCTAGTTGCTACAGATGTTGCTGGTAAGACGCTCTGTGGATAAAGTTACTCTAGGGAGCAATTTTTTTTTTATATATTGAAGGAACCTGGGGAGATAATGCAGCCATTGCTTCCCAACCCATCTACAAGCCAGAGTTTTTGAAATTAACATACTTTTTACAACTGGCTTGAAGAGGGAGTAGTTTTAGGATCTTCTAGCTTTTCATCGCTCCACCTGCCGTCTGTGATGTAGCAACACGACTCTGGGGTCATGTCTTGATTCAAGCTCCTTTTTTAAGCTTGTCCCTTGTTGAATATCATCACAGTGCACTTACTGCTCTCCACTACACTGGTACATGGTATGCTGTGCACACAGGATGCCAGTGTGTAGTGTGCATGTGTCCGTCGTTGCAGCGCTCCCAGAGGTGGGAAGACATAATTTACAATGATGGTGGAAGTGAGTAGAGCAGATTTTGTGTTGTACGTTTTATGGTGTGGACAGTAGAGAGCGGAATGGTGGGAGGAACAAGTGCTCTAGAAGGATTTTGGGATTTGTTGTTTTTTGAGGCCATACTGCATGAGTGTGAACTTGGAAGAAAGTGATATTTTTCCCAGGGAAATCATGAGCATGGTTATCGATCGAACTTGGGGCAAAATGAAGAGATGGGGATACTTGTAAATATCAGACATATTCGCAGATACATTGCAATGTTATTTGAGAGCACAAAAAACCATTTAACGTAGGCTTTTGGGTCTAGATTGGATAAATACATTATTAATTGTATTCTGGACCTTTCCTTCCACAAAGCTATAATGCGCTCTGTATCAATATCTATTAATACCATTTGTTGACAGCCCGAGGTCTGGATATTCCATCAATCAAAACCGTAATCAACTACGACGTGGCACGAGATATCGACACTCACACTCACCGCATTGGTCGTACGGGCAGAGCGGGAGAAAAGGGTGTGGCGTATACGTTGTTAACGCCAAAAGACAGTAACTTTGCTGGGGATCTAGTGAGGAATTTGGAAGGTGCCAATCAATATGTTTCCAAAGATTTGCTGGACCTGGCAATGCAGGTAATGTCTGCAAAATATAAACCTCATCTCCCAGCTTGTAACTGTGTGCAGCACCATTTTGGGTTAGTAACTTTAACGGTTTCTTTCCTGCATAGAATTCTTGGTTTCGGAAGTCCCGATTTAAGGCGGGGAAAGGCAAAAAGCTGAATGTAGGTGGTGGAGGACTGGGCTACAGAGAACGCCCTGGACTTGGAGCAGAAACCTCTGTAAGTGCAGACTATACATATACTACTATATATAACCCCGATGGGTCTTAAAGATGTCTTAGGCTGTGGAAGTTCTAAAGACCAGGGATTGAAGTATCTTAAAAAAAAAAAAAATATTGGTGGTACTAGCTCCTGCATGAAGGTTAAAAAGTTTTCTTTATAGGAGTATTCTTAAAACATAGCAAAGAGACGAGGGTGGAAGGGAAAAAGGCAAACCCGTCACGTTTCGAACGAACGCTAAGTGGGAAAAATTTTCCCAGCAATCTTAAATGTTCCAAACAAACAATGGCAATGGAATACAAAAAAAAGTGATGAATTAATCTCAATACCAAAGGCTTGGAATAAAGCATCATGTCATTGGTGGTAAGAGATGACATGTTTGGCTGCTGAAAAAATGCTGCAATTTAAGTTATTAGTGTTAGGTATGTCATTACGATGTTCATTAATACGGACCTTTAGTTTCCATGTCATACAGCCAATATAGATTTTTTGACATGTAGAACATTTAATTGTGTACATCACATTTTCAGATTGCAGTTAATAAATGGCTTGGTATGAAATGATTAAGATTTGGCTATATGTACTATAGTGCATATCTGCAGGTTTTATATTTTTTAGCCCCCACATCTATAAAAACCTTTGTAATTTAGCCATGAATTATTACTGCTATGAACACCGGGAAAAAACTTGGTGAAATGATATTCCCCAACGAGGAAGCCTTTTTAGCAACAATATGACAACCGACTTGTAAAATTAATGATAAAATATAATTTTCAGATACTATAGGTAGATATTTATTAATGATAATTTTAATGGGAGTAAATTGGGAGCTGTACTGCAGGGATTATACCAGCTTACACATTTTAGAATATTTTTTTTATAATTTGGGATCTATTGTAATTAAACTTGATCATTTTTTTTTTTTTTTTCGTTTTTACAATGTTCCTGCCTCTATTCATCATCCAATTGTGATAGCCACAATCTTGTAGTCTGTTATATGATTTATTTATTTCATGTGCTGTGTTCAAAGGATCAATGGAATTCTTAATACTTCTTGTAAATTCATCTACCACAATTGCTTTTGTGACAGCTTCCTTGCGTGTAAGAGATGGTGTTACCAGAAAGGGGCTTGCGAAACATGGGGGTACATATTGATTTATTTGAAGTTTCTGACAACTGCAAATCTAAAAAGGTGATTTTTGAGGAGCGATGTGAAGACGTAAACTGTTAAGTTAAAGGGTTCGAATTGATTAATAGAGGAATGGCTGATGCATCACCTCTCCATATGAAGAGCATATCGTCGATGTATCTGCCATACCAGAAAATGGAAGCAGAGAAAGGGTTAAGTTTGTCATATAGCATGACTAAGGCCGGGGCCACTCTTGCTAGTGCAATGCGAGAAACTCGCATCAATACCTGGCACTGCCAATGGTACTTGGGATCGGAGCGTGCAGCTGCAGTTTTTCTTTGCAGCTGAACGCTGTGGGCGGCAGTGCCCCGAGTATTGATGTGAGAGACCCGCTCGAGTTTCTCGCATTGCACTCGCAAGTGTGACCCCTGCCTAAGGGTACCGTATTTTCCGGCGTGTAAGATGACTTTTTAACCCCTGAAAATCATCTCAATAGTCGGGGGTCATCTTATACGCTGGGTACGGCGTGTGCAGGGAGCGATCTTGGATGGTTCCCAGGGCCTGAAGGAGAGTCTCCTCTCCTCCAGACCCTGGGAACCATACGCACCACACACGCCGTATAAGATGACTGGGCGTATAAGATGACCCCCATCTTATATGGCGAGTATATCCCAAATTCCATATTTTATATGGAAAAGTTGGGGGTCGTCTTATACGCCCAGTCATCTTATACAGCAGAAAATACAGTAAGTCACTTGCCAGAAACGCATTGGTTTTACTAGCCTTATTTGTCATTTTTATGGATTTGGAATAAAGGGTTTTTTAACTCCCCTTTGGATATGCCGTTCTCTGCATTTAACTCATTCAGTTTGGAATAGAGGTATTTCAATTCCCATTATAACCAGGAATACATAGACAGTAATAGAGAATCCAGAAATTCACTAAGGTCATCATTGGCCGAGGCAATGCCGGTAATGGGTCTCATTGGTGGAGGAAAAATACGTTTGTGCACCTTGGGGAATGCATGTTGCGTTGGAATGACAGAATTATCTATAATCAATCAGAGCCAATTTGGAAAAACTTGCAGTAGGGTTGGATGAAAGTTTAGAATATGTGGTGGAGTCACTGAGCATATCTAGAATTTGTGCCCTATATATATCGACATTCATAATAACGACCACATCACCTTTATCCAACATCTTAACACCAATATCAGTCGTGTGTCAGTTAAGACAAAGCCTTTCGTAATTGAGGGCTGGGATTGGAGTTGTAGAAATATTATTAATATACAAATTCTTAAGGTCTTTCTCAATAAGATCCTGTCAACGATCCATAGATTCTGAACGACATTGGTTGGGATAAAAATATATATATTTTTTTTTTTGTTTGAAATTAATTGCTTGGTTGGTATATCCAAGGATAGTTTGAGTGTCCAGTTTTTCTAAAACCGCAATCTGCTCATGAAAATCAAAACCACGATGAGAGTTGCACAAGTTCGTCTGTTGAATATTGTCATATACATTTTGTTTAGTCCCAAAAGTACATCTTGATAGTAATTTTTCATATAAAGAGATTAATATCCAAGATTGTAGAAAATAAGTAAAAGTCCTTTGCAGGAACAAAATTGAGTCCATATGATAAAAGTTTTACTTGGTCAGAAGTTAGGGTGCGATGCGATAAATTGAGAACATTGCTTGTATTGTTTGAGTTTACAGTCATGCTGAGGAGAGCTTGCCAAAGCTGAATAAAGCCCTTCAGCCCCGACGTCCTCTGGAACGTGCCTGCTTTAATACAACATTTGCAGTACTTTGCCATTTGCATTTTGACTGGCTTTCTACTTTGACAAAACCCATGATAAAAAGATAATGAGCAAATACCCTGCAGTAAATAAATAAATGGCAATCATGAAAATAACATCGAGTACTTGGATAACTAAAAAAACCCGTAAAAGCCATTGCACCGCGTCAAGGTGATTCTATTAGGGACGGTTCTAACCTCTAGTATCAATACCTCACCTAGCAGGACCGAGACCCCGACTAATGGAGACCCAGCCATGGAGACCTATATAAGCGTAATGTCCAGCTCAAAGAAGAAGCTCAAGAAAAGTGAGGCCACACTTTTATTTGCAGGAAGTGCATAAATCTAGAGAGTTGAACTGGAATATAAGTTGCTATGCATGCAACGTATAAACGCATGTTCAGACAACAGACAAAACCCAAGATAAAAACAAAATGAAAAACTACCAAATTTTTCGGAATATAAGATGCGCCTTCCCCCCCCCTTCCCCCTAAGATTGGGCGGAAATAAGGGTGCGTCTTATAATATGAATGTAGCTTATCGGATGCAATGGAGCTGGGTCCCAGGGTCGCTGCTGCAGGAAGCCTCTGGCAGCGGTAGGAGGGGGTGTTCGGCGGCGCAGGGGCTCAGCCAACATTTTGTGAACTCCCGGTGCCCCTGCTCTTTCCATGCGGTGGACTACGGGAAAATGGCCTCTGGAGGCAGCGCGTGCACAGATTGAGAACTCTGCACCGAGATCTCATCTCTCAAGATCTTAATTGCTTATGTGCCGCCTCCGGTCGCCTTTTCCTGGAGTCCACTGCATTGAAATGCATGGAAAGTGCGAGGGCTCCAGGCTTTCACAAAATGTTGGCGGAACCCAAACACCACATCATAATAGCCTGGGGCCCGCAGCATCACCCCACTCCTACCTGCACCGAACTTCACCTCCTACCAGCCTGGGACCCGCAGCATCGCCTGCTCCTGCCAGCTTCCTGCAGTAGCAACCCTGCCACCTGGAATCTCGCCCTACCGCCATCACCCCTTAGGTAAGCTACTGTAAAAATGGATTTAAAGACGCACCACCATTTTATTTTAAAAAAGAAAAATAAAATTCATATTTTCCTCCCCAAAATTTGGGGTGCGTCTTATAATCTGCAAAATACGGTACGCTGCAGTGAATAGATAGCAACAGTGCATGAAAATAATGTAGGGTACTTAAAATAATTTTGATTAAAAAAAAAATGTAAAAGCCATCCCACCACGTGGCCTCTTTTTTTTTTTTTTTTTCTTCTCTTCTTCTATTGAGCTGGACAAGTTGTTTATATATCTCCCTATGGCTGGGTGTCCATTAGTGGGGGCCTCAGTCCTGCTCGGCCTTTATTCATATTTACGTCACTTGACATTTGGTAAAATTTTAATACTGGAGGTTAGAACCGTCCCGAATACGGTCACCTTCACTCAGTGGGGTGGCTTTTATGTTTTTTTGATCAAAATTAAGTTAACCAACTACGGTACCTTATGTTATTTTCATGGACTATTGCTATTTATTTATTTTCTGCAGGGTATTTGCTCATTTTGTTTTTATCTTGGGTTTTGTCTGTTTAGTGGATAGTATGAACATGCACCTATGCATTGCATGCACACCAACTTATAGTCCAGTTCATCTCTTTAGGTTTTTGTCTTTCTACTTTGCCTAGTTGTAATTACCACCATTGTACCTTGCCCCACACTCTATCTACGATTTACTTAATTAAATTTAGGGATAAGCTCAGTCAAGTAAGTTGTGTTTCACATATGTTTAGTGCAACAAGTGAACGGTGTGGCTTTATTTTCAGGAACGTGCAGTGAGCGGCAGTGTGATGAGCAATTATGAGGCCTTCAAACCTACAGGAGGAGCAATGGGAGATCGACTCTCTGCCATGAAGGCTGCATTTCAGGTGCGGGGCAGGAAAAGTGTATGTGGTTTTAGGCTGTTGATGTCTTTTATATATTAACTGGTCTTTTATTACGTTCACAGTCGCAGTATAAAAATCATTTTGTTGCTGCCAGCTTGAGCACACAGAAGACAGGAACGTCAACCATCAACTCTGGAGCTTGGACTAGTGCAGGCAGCTTAAGTTCGGTTCCCAGTTCTTCACCACAGACTCATTCAGCACCTTCAGAATTGATGCTTCCTATGTCCAGAGGGTTGCCTGGCTTTACCAGCAGTGGAACACTTAGTAGTATCCCAGCTGCTTATACACCCATGGATAATCCTAGCTACCCTGCAGCCAGCCAGCAAAGTAATAAGGAGGGGTCTGGTAGCAGCAGCAGCAGTAGTAGCAGCAGGGAAAGTGGTGGAAGCAGAGATAAATATGGTGAAAGTAGGGGGCGACATGGGGATAGCCAACGGCATGGAGATGGACACCGCCATAATGAACGAGATGGACATCGCCATGGAGATGGACATCGGCATTCCAGCAGTAGCCGACACAGTGAAAGCCGTAATGGGGGCGATGGAAGACGAGACAGTGATAGCCGAAGGGAGAGTTCTCGGGATAGCGAAGGAAGAAAAGAAAGCTCGCGAGACAGGGAAGAAAGCCGAAGAGACAGCTTTGGAGACAGTCGAAGAGAGAGCTCCAGGGATGGAGGAGAAAGCAGAAGAGAGAGTTCACGAGATGGAGACAGTCGTAAAGAAGGATCTCGAGATGATGGAAAAGGTGACACGTTTGCTGTACCGGATCCTCCCAAACGCAAGAAGAGCAGGTGGGACAGTTGAGTTCCCGGACAGGAGTTACCTGGTGACAGGAGTTGCGTGTCTTTGTTCTCGTTTTTTTTTATTATTTTTGCTTGCTTTTGGTGGACCTGACGTCCTAATCTGAATGTTGGTCAAATACATCTCCTCCTCCAGGAATTGTAAGACAATATGACTTTGTAGTGACAACATTTACAAGCCCACATGAGGATGGTCCCGTATCCTTATGCTTCTATGTGTAGAGCAGAATATGCTGAAATTCCCAGTTGTATCCTGTGCTTCGTACAATACACAAAGCGGGAGCATCATAAGTGGCAGCCATCTTTGAGAATTCTTCAGTCTACAATTTGCGTGTTTAGAATGTTTTTTTGTTTTTCTTTTCTGTACATAGATGGTTTTCATTTTAACTTTTTTGTTCTTTTCATGTACCATGTTGTTCTCAATCATAAACGACGATTAAAAGAAAATTTGTTCTAACTCCGTCTCTACTCCTCTCTTGCACCCATGTCCTATTATTCAATCGTAGAAAGGGAGAAGCTTACATCTATATTATCGCTATTGTCTAATAAATTGGCAAACCCAACTATTGGTAGAACAGATGTCATAAATGAAGAAAAAAAACAATGTGACATATTTTAGGAAGGGTCGCCTTGTACAGTAAAATACCCATCACACATTCAGAACCACTTGTTTCTATGTCCCACTCGATTAATCTCTCGTCACATTGCGTTGTAAGAAAAAAAATCTGTTTATATAGTAAGAGATATACGAGTGCGGCATATACATAAATAAAGGTAATATCAAGCAATCTGCCATTATGGGATACATACAGAAAGTTTTTGAATAATACACACGTCATTATCTGTTCCATGTTCAAGACCTTCCAAATATGAACTGCATGGAAAATAAAAAAATGTGAATGGGTATGATAACTAATTAATCCTCCATCCCTGAGATTGCAATGACTGAATCACTTTTTACATCTTGTCCACTTTTCACAATTCTCCTGTGTTAGTTTTGGGTTAACACAGGGTGCCACGTTGTGGCTTGTATCCAGTGTTGGTGCCAATCAAGTCGCAAGTCCTATTCCATCAGTCATGGTAGCAATCCGTGGCTGCTGCACAGGAGCGGGATTATCGTCTTTTACCTGTCGACAGCCATGATTTCATTAGCCAGCCTGGCACGACATCCCAGGCCTGCTAGTCAAAAGAGGAACTGCGGATGCCAACAAGTATGATGCAGTATTCCCGCTCCTGTTCAGCGGCCACAGACCACTGTCATGGCCGATAGAATGGCATATGCGATCGTTTCTTACCAAATCTCGTAGTAACTGATGGATTAAAGTGTTTACGTGCCCTGCAGAGCAAAATAAGAATTGTTGATTTTGGTGAAAACTACAGGCTGTTCATATAATATGCAGTCATGTGAGGCCCTACAAAGTGAGAAATGTTGTTTATGACTGGGTAATAAATGAGGGCATCCCTTCCATCAGCACCAAGGTACCATCACTGAATAATTCATAATGGTTTGTTGAAACTGGAAAGCCCATTTAGCAATGTGATATTAATTTGTCCAGGGTATCCAAATATGCACATCTACATTTAACAGTCTCTGACATTATTAAATTAGTAGGGAAATAGGTAATAAAAAGTCACTTTTTCTTTTGCTTTTTTCTGTTCTTAAATTATCAATCGCGAAGGATGTGAAAAATACTAGAAGCCACGCCATTTACAAGATTCAGACATGGAGCCATAAGTGCTGAAGTTCAGATTCCTTTCACTTATTCATTGCAGCCGTATACCTATGAGAGTCCACAAGCTTTTTCGGTGCCTGTTTGTAGTGGGTTGCTATCAGAGGGTGATAAATTTGAGAAGTATCCTGGCAGGTAGGAGGTAGACTGCACTGGTGCTGATAACTGCTTGCTTCTGGCTGCCATACTCAGACATACGCTGTTTGTGGTATGGGACAGAACCCCTCCGTAGTGACAACTGCCTCCTGTACTTGTTAGACGAGATTTCTGCTTGAGATCCATAGATAAGCTCCGGCGGAGCCAGATCTTCCGCACTTCTGCTTGTACCTGGCAAGGCAGGAAGGAACAGTTATAGAGATGTGTATGAAAACCAAACTGTGCATGGTAATGGAAGTTTGGTATGGGTTCAGCTCTCCTCCATTATACGCTGCTAAAGGTACATTTTAAGGGGTTTGTTCACATTTGAAACCCATATGTCTCTAAATTTAAACACCATCTGTAAGTAATATTTCACAACTCATATATTTACTGATTGGTTTTTCAAAGACCCATCCAGCAATATCTTTACATGGCCAGTCCAATGCTGAGAAATTGGCATGTGAATTGATATGCATTTAGCTATTTGTAGATCTGAAGCCTCTGTCACTCCAGCTCTATTCTCCATCCAGCTCTGTTTTCTCTTGCTTGCAAAGAAGCCAAAGCTTCTATGCTTTGAAGTCACACAGCATTGAGGCTGTCAGTCAAGCAGGATGAGGCGGCGGCGCTGGGTGGGGAATAGAGCTGGAGTGACAGAAGCTTCAAATCTACAAATAGCTCTTCAGCCTCATTTGCATATCAATTCACACGCTGATTTCTCTGTAACCGGTATGGATTGACCAGGTATTACTGGACTTGTCTTTGATAGAGCTACATGCACATATAAATAGTTTGTGTATGAAATACTGCTGACATTCCCTTCCAAGATGCAAAAATAAAGCAACTTTGTAAATAATACTATTGAAAACTGCGCCATTTTGTGTATTCAGCTTTTATGCAAACTTATGTGCCTCCAGAGTTGTAGACTACAACAAAAACCCTGCGTACCCTGATTCTGCAGTGGCGTTTACCGCAGTACCTCCACTCTTGCTTACTTAGTTTTATTTGTAGACTGTAAGCAAGGAGACTCATAGATCTGCATAAGAGCTGTAAACCCTTCTTTAACCCCTTAGTGACAGAGCCAATTTGGTACTTAATGACCAGGCCAATTTTTGCAATTCTGACCACTGTCACTTTATGAGGTTATAACTCTGGAACGCTTCAACGGATCCCGCTGATTCTGAGATTGTTTTTTCGTGACATATTGTACTTCATGTTAGTGGTAACATTTCTTCGATATTACTTGCGATTATTTATGAAAAAAACGGAAATATGGCGAAAATTTTTAAAATTTTGCAATTTTCAAACTTTGTATTTTTATGCCCTTAAATCAGAGAGATATGTCATAAAAAATAGTTAATAAATAACATTTCCCACATGTCTACTTTACATCAGCACAATTTTGGAAACAAAATTTTTTTTTGTTAGGGAGTTATAAGGGTTAAAAGTTGACCAGCAATTTCTCATTTTTACAACACCATTTTTTTTAGGGACCACATCACATTTGAAGTCATTTTGAGGGGTCTATATGATAGAAAATAATGAAGTGTGACACCATTCTAAAAACTACACCCCTCAAGGTTCTCAAAACCACATTCAAGAAGTTTATTAACCCTTTACGTGCTTCACAGGAACTGAAACAATGTGGAAGGAAAAAATGAACATTTAACTTTTTTTTGCAAACATCTTAATTCAGAACCATTTTTTTTATTTTCACAAGTGTAAAAACAGAAATGTAACCATAAATTTTGTTATGCAATTCCTCCTGAATACGCCAATACCCCATATGTGGGGGTAAACCACTTTTTGGGCGCACCGCAGAACTTAGAAGTGAACGAGCGCCGTTTGACTTTTTCAATGCAGAATTGGCTGGAATTGAGATCGGACACCATGTCACATTTAGAGAGCCCCTGATGTACCTAAACAGTGGAAACTCCCCACAAGTGACACCATTTTGGAAACTAGACCCCTTAAGGAACTTATCTAGATGTGTGGTGAGCACTTTGAACCCCCAAGTGCTTCACAGAAGTTTATAACGTAGAGCCGTGAAAATAAAAAATCGCTTTTGTTTACACAAAAATGATCTTTTTGCCCACAAATTCTTATTTTCCCAAGGGTAACAGGAGAAATTAGACCACAAAAGTTGTTGTGCAATTTCTCCTGAGTACGCTGATACCCAATATGTGGGGGTAAACAACTGTTAGGGCGCACCGCAGAGCTTGGAAGAGAAGGAGTGCCGTTTTACTTTTTCAATGTAGAATTGGCTGGAATTGAGATTGGACGCCATGTCGCGTTTGGAGAGCCCCTGATGTGCCTAAACAGTGGAAACCCCCCACAAGTGACACCATTTTGGAAACTAGACCCCTTAAGGAACTTATCTAGATGTGTGGCGAGCACTTTGAACCCCCATGTGCTTCACAAAAGTTTATAACGTAGAGCCGTGAAAAAAAAAAATTGCATTTTTTTCTACAAAAATGATCTTTTTGCCCACAAATTTTTATTTTCACAAGGGTAACAGGAGAAATTAGACCACAAAAGTTGTTGTGCAATTTCTCCTGAGTACGTCGATACCCAATATGTGGGGGTAAACCACTGTTTGGGCGCACCGCAGAGCTTGGAAGAGAAAGAGTGCCGTTTTACTTTTTCAATGTAGAATTGGCTGGAATTGAGATCGGACGCCATGTCGCGTTTGGAGAGCCCCTGATGTGCCTAAACAGTAGAAATCCCCCACAAGTGACCCCATTTTGGAAACTAGACCCCCCATGGAACTTATCTAGATGTGTGGTGAGAACCTTGAATGCCCAAGTGCTTCACAGAAGTTTATAATGCAGAGCCGTGAAAATAAAAAATATTATTTTTTTCCACAAAAAAGATTTTTTTAGCCACCAAATTTTTATTTTCACAAGGGTAACAAGAGAAACTGGACCCCAAAAGTTGTTGTCCAATTTGTCCTGAATATGCTGGTACCCCATATGTGGGGGTAAACCACTGTTTGGGCGCACGGCAGAGCTCGGAAGGGAAGGAGCGCCTTTTTGGAATGCAGACTTTGATAGAATGGTCTGTGGGCATTATGTTGCGATTGCAGAGCCCCTGATGTACCTAAACTGTAGTAACCCCCCACAAGTGACCCCATTTTGGAAACTAGACCCCCCAAGGAACTTATCTAGATGTGTGGTGAGAACTTTGAATGCCCAAGTGCTTCACAGAAGTTTAGAATGCAGAGTCGTGAAAATAAAAAATATTTTTTTTTTCACAAAAAAGATTTTGTAGCCCCCAAGTTTTTATTTTCACAAGGGTAACAAGAGAAATTGGACCCCAGAAGTTGTTGTCCAATTTATCCCGAGTACGCTGATGCCCCATATGTGGGGGTAACCCACTGTTTGGGCGCACGGCAGAGCTCAGAAGGGAGGGAGCACCATTTGACTTTTTGAGCGCAAAATTGGCTGTCGTGTTTGGAGACCTCCTGATGTACCTAAACAGTGGAAACCCCCCAATTCTAGCTCCAACCCTAACCCCAACACACTCCTAACCCTAATCCCAACCTCATCCATAATCCTAATCACTAACCCTAACCATAATCACAACCCTTACCCCAAAACAACCCTAATGTCAACCCTAACCATAACCCTAATCAAAACCCTAAATCCAACACACCCCTAATCCTAATCTCAACCCTAACCTCAAACCTAACCCTAATCCCAAACCTAACCCTAATCCCAAGCGTAACCCTAATGCCAACCCTAACCCTAATACGAACCCTAATCCAAACCCTAACCCTAATCCCAGCTCTTACCCTAACTTTAGCCCCAACCCTAGCCCTAACTTTAGCCCCAACCCTAACCCTAGCCCTAGGGCTACTTTCACAGTTGCGTCGTTTGGCATTCCGTCGCAATCCGTTGTTTTGGACAAGAAACGGATCCTGCAAATGTGCCCGCAGGATGCGTTTTTTGCCCATAGACTTGTATTGCCGACGGATCGTGACGGATGGCCACACGTCGCGTCCGTCGTGCACTGGATCAGTTGTGTTTTGGCGGAGCGTCGGCACAAAAAAACGTTCAATGAAACGTTTTTTTGTACGTCGCATCCGCCATTTCTGACCGCGCATGCGTGGCCGTAACTCCGCCCCCTCCTCCCCAGGACATAGATTGGGCAGCGGATGTGTTGAAAAACTACAGCTGCTGCCCACGTTGTGCACAATTTTCACAACGTGCGTCGGTATGTCGGGCCGACGCATTGCGACGGCCCCGTACCGACGTAAGTGTGAAAGAAGCCTAACCCTAAGTTTAGCCCCAACCCTAACCCTAAATTTAGCCCCAACCCTAGCCCTACCCCTAACCTAACCCTAGCCCTAACCCTACCCCTAACCTACCCCTAACCTAACCCTACCCCTAACCTAACCCTACCCCTATCCTAACCCTACCCCTAACCCTACCCCTAACCTAACCCTAACCCTAACCTAACCCTACCCCTAACCCTAACCTAACCCTACCCCTAATTTTAGCCCCAACTGCTGTTCTCCTGCCGGCCGGCAGATGGAGACAGATGGCGGGCGCACTGGGAATGCGTCCGCCATGTTCTGCTGCCGGCGGCCAGGAGGAGCAGCAAGAGGATCCAGGGACCTAGGTGAGTATGCTAGGGTCCCCGAATCCCCCTATTTCTCTGTCCTCTGATGTGCGATCACATCAGAGGACAGAGAATTACACTTTACTTTTTTTTTTTTTTTGCGGTCGCCGGTAAACAGTTAATTACCGGCGATCGCAAAACAGGGGTCGGTAATACCGACCCCGATCGTGCTCTTTGGGGTCTCGGCTACCCCCGGCAGCCGAGACCCCAAAGATTCTCCCGGTGCCGGCCGGCGGGCGCACTGCGCATGCGCCCGCCATTTTGAAGATGGCGGCGCCCACCGGGAGACACGAGGAGCATCGGGGGAGCTAGGTCAGTATTGGGGGGCCACCTGGGACCCCTTTTCTCTGTCCTCCGATGTGCGATCACATCGGAGGACAGAGAAATTAAAAAGAGATTGCTTTTTTTTTTTTTTTTTGCGATCGCCGGTAAACGGTTAATTACCGGCGATCGCAAATGCGGGGTGGGTTAAAAACCCCCCGAATCATGTTCTCTGGGGTCTCGGCTACCCTCGGCAGCCGAGACCCCAGAGAAAATCGGCCTCTGGGGGGCGCTATGGACTTTTTCCACAGCGCCGTTAATTAACGGCGCTGTGGTTTAAGTACCCTTAGCGGCCGCCGTTAAAAGGCGTATCGGCGGTCGCTAAGGGGTTAATAAAGACATTGCTTATTTGGTAATAGGTGGCCAGAAGCGTCTGGCAGGGTGTACTCCTATGTGTAGGTGGGAGGGGATTGAAAGAGCGCTGTCGGCCACAGGATGTCTATGGAAACAAATCTGGATCCAATAAGAACTGAAAATCCCAGCATCTGATATACCCTTTGCAATCTGTGTAAATGGCCGTAAAGGGTGCACAGCCCCTAAGAGACAATATGCGACCGCATTATTTTACGCCCTAGGAGCTGCGCTGACAGTATTTCGGTGCAGGCATCTACAAAGTTGGGTAATGTCAATGTTCTGATAGCCTATTGATGGGTTCCTTTCATGCCTTATTTTGGGGGAAAATGTGTGTAAATGGGTTAGTAACTGGCTTAGTGATAGAAAGCAGAGGGTGGTTATAAATGGTATAGTCTCTAACTGGGTCGCTGTGACCAGTGGGGTACCGCAGGGGTCAGTATTGGGACCTGTTCTCTTCAACATGTTCATTAATGATCTGGTGGAAGGTTTACACAGTAAAATATCGATATTTGCAGATGATACAAAACTATGTAAAGCAGTTAATACAAGAGGAGATAGTATTCTGCTACAGATGGATCTGGATAAGTTGGAAACTTGGGCTGAAAGGTGGCAGATGAGGTTTAACAATGATAAATGTAAGGTTATACACATGGGAAGAAGGAATCAATATCACCATTACACACTGAATGGGAAACCACTGGGTAAATCTGACAGGGAGAAGGACTTGGGGATCCTAGTTAATGATAAACTTACCTGGAGCAGCCAGTGCCAGGCAGCAGCTGCGAAGGCAAACAGGATCATGGGGTGCATTAAAAGAGGTCTGGATACACATGATGAGAGCATTATACTGCCTCTGTACAAATCCCTAGTTAGACCACACATGGAGTACTGTGTCCAGTTTTGGGCACCGGTGCTCAGGAAGGATATAATGGAACTAGAGAGAGTACAAAGGAGGGCAACAAAATTAATAAAGGGGATGGGAGAACTACAATACCCAGATAGATTAGCGAAATTAGGATTATTTAGTCTAGAAAAAAAGACGACTGAGGGGGCGATCTAATAACCATGTATAAGTATATAAGGGGACAATACAAATATCTCGCAGAGGATCTGTTTATACCAAGGAAGGTGACGGGCACAAGGGGGCATTCTTTGCGTCTGGAGGAGAGAAGGTTTTTCCACCAACATAGAAGAGGATTCTTTACTGTTAGGGCAGTGAGAATCTGGAATTGCTTGCCTGAGGAGGTGGTGATGGCGAACTCAGTCGAGGGGTTCAAGAGAGGCCTGGATGTCTTCCTGGAGCAGAATAATATTGTATCATACAATTATTAGGTTCTGTAGAAGGACGTAGATCTGGGGATTTATTATGATGGAATATAGGCTGAACTGAATGGACAAATGTCTTTTTTCGGCCTTACTAACTATGTTACTATGTTACTTATTATTTGTGCAATGCTTAATTACCTCTCCATTGCAGAAACAGTAGATAATGGCCACAAAGAATCCCTACAAAGGAAAAAGAAATGTAAATGATGTGTAGTAGATAGTGACCGAGCTCTAAAATGCTCGTTGCTCGGGTCGAGCAAATTGGAATACTCGGGTACTCGACCTGAGCAACGAGCCCAATGTAAGTCTATGGGAGACCTGAGTATTTTTACCGGAATACCCCCCGGGGGGGGGGGGCCTTTTAAGGTCTAAAAAGTCTGAAAATTATAGAAACTCTGCTCAAATGACTCGGGGACATCATGGTCATCGCCCCTGGAAGCATTTATGACTCCAAGGTCACAGCTGTAAGCAATGTTGTCAGAGCTTCATGTCATTTTTACAGGTGCACCAACAAACATACAATAACGTAACCAAAATGGATTTTGCTGGGAAATATGTTAAGGTACATCCTTTCCAGGGTAATGACTTGTATGTAAGGCAAAATAATTACCCCAGACCAAAATGTTCCTGCACCACTTGGGCTATGTTCACACGCAGTGTTTTTGATGCGTTTACCAACTTTAACATTGCTTTAAATCAATGCAAATGTATTCACTGGGAAATGTCATTGTAAGGCTGCCATCACACTATCAGTATTTGGTCAGTATTTTACATCAGTATTTGTAAGCCAAAACCAGGAGTGGAATAATTAGAGGAAAAGTATAACAGAAACATATGCACCACTTCTGCATTTATCACCCACTTCTGGTTTTGGCTTACAAATACTGATGTAAAATACTGACCAAATACTGCTAGTGTGACAGCAGCCTAACATTTAAGAACCCTAGCTGGCCATGTGGTGTGACACACATAAGGAGACCCATCTTGTTTCATTTATGAAGGAGGGACTGTTAAAGTCACAGAGCCTAGTTTTAGAGGGGCATCAGGCGGCATTAATATTCTTAAAGGGCCATTATTAAATAGTGGGTCTCCTATGCTTTTATTGCCTATGCAGTGAGTGGCTTGGCTGCCAAGAGTTACGACGCACCCCAATACCCCTTTCACGAGAGGTACAGGAGCGCTTCCTGAAAAAATGTTGCATTAAATGCAAGGCCTGCCCTGCTACCAGTTTAAAGGAATGAGCGGGTCTCGTAGACTTGTAATGCCCATACACAGACACCCTTGCCAAAAAAATGACTGTAGCAGTACGAAACACGTGAACCCTGGTGATCTAGTGGTGGAAAATGAGAGATGGAGGAAGGCCACATTAAAAACTAGGCCCAATTTAAGGGAGCATGTCTCCTATACTTGTAATGCCCATACATTAAGTGCATAGGCTGACAAACTATTTCCCCATAGGGGTTACAGTTTTAAAAAATGGGTGGTATCATAGACACCCTTGCCCAGAAATTGAATGGCTGTAGCAGCATACAACATGTTCACCATGGTGATCTAGTGGTGGAGAATGAGGAGACATTGCTGAAGGCCTCATTAAAAACTAGGCCCAATGTAAAGGAGTGTGTCTCCTAGACTTGTAATGACCATACACGCAGTGCATGGGCTGACAAACATTTCCACAAGGGGGATACATTTTTAAAAATATACTATGGGCATCATAGACACCCTTGCCAAAATTTGGACTGCATGTAGCAGCACAGAATACGTTAAGCCTGGTGATCTAGTGGTGGAGAATGAGGAGACATTGCTGAAGGCCTCATGAAAAAATAGGCACAATGTAAATGAGTTTGTCTCCTAGACTTGTAATGCCCATACACGCAGTGCATGGGCTGACAAACATTTCCCCATGGGGAGTACATTTTTTTTTTAAATACTATGGCCATCATAGACACCCTTGCCAAAAATTGGACTGCCTACAGCAGCACAGAAGACGTAAAGCCTGGTGATGTAGTGGAGAATGAGGAGACATGAAGATAAATCATACTGAAATCCATCCCCCCCCCCTCCCAAAAAAAAAGGATGTGAATCCACTGATGAAAGTAAATAACAAAAGGGAGGGGCGAACACAGGTTCATATATATATATATGATGCCAGATTGTGTCCAACGAGATATGTTTGTCCCAAGCAACAGCTCAGAGTCTGATGTAAAAAAAAATATAATAGTATTTCAATATGTTCATATTGTAGAGGTATACACTGGGTCATAAAAGGACAGTGCACAGATATTAAAACTGGAATATATAAGAATAAATGAGAAAAATATATGTACATCTAATTTTGATGACCGTTCCCCCTGGGGGAGTTTATTTTGGTTTCTAATTAGTAACGGGCATCAGAAAAACACCCTGGCACAAAAATTGAGTGACTTTTGCATCACGGAATACGTTCACCCTGGTGTTGTATTGTTTGTGGAGGATGAGGCTAAAGGTACCGTTACACTTAACGATTTACCAACGATCACGACCAGCGATACGACCTGGCCGTGATCGTTGGTAAGTCGTTGTGTGGGAGCTGTCACACAGACAGCTCTCCAGCGACAAACGATGCCGAAGTCCCGTCCCCGGGTAACCAGGGTAAACATCGGCTTCCCGCACTGACTTTCAGCGCCGGCCGGCCGTAAAGCAGAGCACAGCGGTGACGTCACCGCTGTGCTCTGCTTTACGGCCGGCCGGCGCTGACAGTCAGTGCGGGGAGCTGACACCAGGGGACGTGACAGACACTGGAATGTGAGTATGTACTGTTTGTTTTTTTAACTTTTACAATGGTAACCAGGGTAAACATCGGGTTACTAAGCATAGCCCTGCACTTAGTAACCCGATATTTACCCTGGTTACCAGTGAACACATCGCTGGATCGGCGTCACACACGCCGATCCAGCGATGACAGCGGGTGATCAGCGACCAAAAAAAAGGTCCTGATCATTCCCAGCGACCAACAATCTCCCAGCAGGGGCCTGATCGTTGGTCGCTGTCACACATAACGATTTCGTTAACTATATCGTTGCTACGTCACAAAAAGCAACAATATCGTTAAGGAGGATAACACCAAACAGACAAAATCAGGAAGCGGATAGCCATGTGTGATTGGGGAGAGGTGCATGACAATACACCTCCACAAAAAAGACAATGTATTAGAGGTTATATTTCGCTGTTTTCACTTGGTGGTATACAGAAATCTTGCCCAATCCAGCCCTTGTTCATTTTTAAGAGTCAGCCTGTCAGCATTTTCAGTTGACAGGCGGATGCGCTTATCTGTGATAATTCCACCAGCGGCACTAAAAACCCTCTCTGACAGAACGCTAGCAGCAGGGCAGGCCAGTACCTCCAAGGCAGAGAGAGCCAGTTCATGCCACGTGTCCAACTTGGATACCCAATAATTAAAAGGCACAGAGGAATCACGGAGGACATTTGTACGATCTGCAAGTTACTCCCTCAGCATTTTCCCAAACATTGCACTTCTTGTGACAGAACCCCTTGCCTCCGTCCCAGCACGATGGGAGGGTCTGAGAAAACTGTCCCAGAACGTTGCCATTATTCCTCTGCCTGAGCTGGATTGTACTTCTGTCTCTCTCGCTTGGACTCCTTGGTTGTACAACAAATTCTGACGTCTTCTGCCAGTGTTCTCACATGGGAATTTTCTAAGTAATTCCGCTACAAGACCCCTCTGGTACTGCAACATTTTAGTACACTTCTCTGCCTCTGGCAGAAGATTTAAAGTTCTTGTAGCGTGGGTCTAGAAGTGTCACCAACCAATTTTATAATGCGAGGGTCACGTGAAGCGCAGCGCAACATAAAGTCAGCCATGCGTGCCAGACTGCTAATAGGCAAGACTTCGGTGTCCTCACCAACAGGACTGACCATGCTGTCCTCCTCATCCTCCCTGTCCTCAGGCAGGCCATCCCCGCTGAACAGACGGTATGACATCTATGCTTGTAGTACGGTCTATAGCGCATGAAAGTAGCTCCTGTTCTTCCTCCTATTCATTGCCTACCAATCCACATTGGGAAGACATGAGGCTGGGCTGAGTGTAATCCCCCTGTATGGTTCCTTGTTCCATGTCCTCGTGCTCTGCCTGCAATGCATCCTCTTTAGTTGTGAGTAAAGAGGTTTTCAGAATGCTTAAAGACGGGACGGTGATGCTAATTATGGCGTCATCGCCGCTCACCATCTTGGTGCAGTCCTCAAAGTTTTGGAGGATGTTACATATGTCTGACATCCATGTCCACTCCTGAGGTCTTATGTGTGGAGTCTGAACTGAATATCGATGGCCTTGTTGATGCTGGTAGTCAACAACTGCCCTCTTGTGCTCACAAATACTTTCCAACATATGCAGCGTAGATTTCCAACGCGTGGGAACATCACACACCAGTCTGTGAGCCGGAAGCTGCAAATGCTGCTGAAGCACGACAAGGGCGGCTGAAGCTGTAGCTGACTTTCTAAAATGGGTAGACAGACTGCATACTTTCACTAGCGGATCCGGCAGCTTCGTGTAGATTTTCAGAAAGCATTGAACCATGAGGTTAAGCACATGGGCCAGGCAAGGTACGTGTGTGAGCTCACCTTGCCTCAGAGCCGCCACCAGGTTCCAGCCATTGTCACACGACCATGCCTGGCTGTAGGTTCAGCGGTGTCATCCAAATATCTGACTGCTCTTTCAGCGCTGTCCACAACTCTTTTGCATTGTGCAGTTTGTCACCTATGCAGATTAGCTTCAGCACAGCGTGTTGCTGCTTGGCTGAGGCAGTGCTTCCAGCTTCTGCCTGATCTGTTAATTTCAGAGTTGGAGAGGAGGAGGTGCAGGATCTGTAGACTGTGGGAGCAATCCTGATTGACGTAGGGCCTGCAATCCTTGGCGTGAGGAGGATGTGTTCCATTCCAGGATCCGACTGGGTCCTGGCTTCCACTATGTTAACCCAGTGTGCTGTCAGTGAGATGTACCTTCCCTGCCCACAAACGTGTCTGTGGTTAGGTGGACTTTCCCAATAACAGCATTGTTGGGAGAAACGGGTAATGTTGTGGGACACATGCTGGTGTAATGTGGGGACGGCACTCCGGGAGAAATAGTGGGGACCTAGGACCTTGGGACAGCGGCCGCCATCAGGTTGCGGAAAGCTTCTGTCTCAATAAACCTAAAAGGCAACATTTTGAGCGCAAGCAGAAGAGAAATGTTAGAATTTAGTACTGTGGCATGTGGTGCGGTGGCTGGGTATTTCCACTTGCGTTCCAATGATTTGGGTTATAGACAACTGAAGGGGATATGGACGTAAATGGGCTTGATGATGGTACTGCTTGACTGTGCAACAACAGGTGCAGGGCTAGAGGCATCTTCACATGCACGGTGGACTGGGGATTGGCTTCCATGCAAAACAGTGGAAGAAGCAGTGGTGTCCTCTGCAGACAGTGTTCCTGGAGCCTGAGATTCGGCCCACAAAGTCGGGTGCTTTGCTGCCATGTGCCTGATCATGCTGGTGGTGGTAAGGCTGGTAGTTTTGCTACCCCTGCTGATGTGGGAATGGCAGGTGCTCAAAATTGCCTGTTTGGGGTAATCGGCAGAGTCTTTTAAAAAATAACCAGACTCGGGAAGATCGAACAATTGGAATGGCAACTTCCCTCATGTTGGTGTTACGGGGAATGGATGCATGCCTTCTGTCTGTGACCACCACACTGCTTCTTCCTGCCTGTTGGGGTGATATGCCGCCTTCCCTATGTGTGCTGATGTCCTTGCTCTGGGTGTCCTCCTGCCAGGTTGGGTCAGTCACTGTCATCCATCACCTCGTCTTCCACATCCGCACCCTGCTCCTCCTGAATTTCTGGCTATTGTGTCTTATTGTGCACCTCTTGTGACACTTTCCCACCATCGCCTTCATGTGACCGTGGCTGGTCAAAACTTTGGGCATCGCTACATGCGATCTCATCTGGCCCCACTTCAAGTTGACCGGCCAAGAGTCTGGAATCTTGAAAGGGAAAACTGAACAGCTCTTCAGAGTGTCCAAGTGTGGGATCAGTTCTCTCAGGGCACTCAACATGGTGGGAGGAAGGAGGATCAGGGTGAGGAATATCTGGTCCACACTCACGGCTACTCAGACTTGACCGTGTGGAACACGTGGTTGTGGTGGTGGCTAAGTGACTGGAAGCATTATCCGCTATCCAACCAACAACCATTTCACACTGCTCTGGGTTCAATAGTGGTGTGCTGCGATCCCCTAGAAACTGGCACAGGAAGGTTGAGTGAGAAAATGTGGGTCTTTGTTGTGGCCCACTTTCAGCTTGGCTACGTCCTCGGCCTCTGCATGCACCATCAGCATCACGTCCTCTTCCCCGTCCCTTGACTTACCCATTTTAAATGGACTACTGAACTATTTCAAAAGCTCAACACAAATGTATTTATTTGGAGCAAAATTATATCTGATCAGTATGCCTTCAAAGCTATGATTTTTCCACCATAGATACTACAGGCCGCAGACACAGATAACAGACTGTATAATTATTTTTTCTGTTGTATGTGAAATTTTGAAAAAAAAGAGTAGAACAAGGCTAGCACACAGAACTATGCTACGTATGCCTGGAGACTATGATTTTTCCACCACAGATACACCAGGCCTCAGCCTGACAAAACAGACTGCATACATTTTTTTTTTTTTTTGGGGGGGGGGGGTGATTTTTTTTATAAAAAAAAAAAAAAAAAAGAGTGGAACAAGGCTAGCAGACAGAACCATGCAACATATGCCTGCGAAGCTACGATTTTTCCACCACAGATGCACAAGGCCTCAGCCTGAGATAACAGACTGAGCTAAATGTGGCCTTGATTTTTTTTAGCACAACTAAATTGTGTCAACAAGTTGGCTGTGACACAAAAAAAAAAAATTGGGGGGCGCACTCACATATGATGCCTGGGACAAAGGAAATAAAATTATTAGATTTGCATGCACTTTGATTAGAATGACCTGGCTGTAGTCTGCAGCATGACCAAGCAAATAAATGTAGAAATAAGGAGGCTATGGATTGCTTTAGAATAAAGAGAGCAGGTATAGGGTGAAGAAAAAGAAAATTGCCACAGTTAACTGCAGCTAGGTATATATTAAATAAGCAGCAGCAGACAGTAATGGAGCTTTTTGAGGTATGCAGGGAGATCTATGTACTCGCATACAGTGCCTGCAGACCTTGCACTCATGTGGATATGTGCACATAACTCCCCTGCCTACCTAGCACTGCACTCTCTGGACCCCCAAATTAGCCCTAAAAAGGACTGTTGGTTTCTCAGGATTTGTAGACTGAACACTAGCATACCCACACTCATTATTAAAAGGACGATTCTGACCCTATCTCAGCAGCAGCTCTCCCTACAAGTCCGGAGCAGAATGCGGCGAGCAGGGCGGCGCCAGGTCTCTTATAGACCTGATGGCGCTGTGCGGCCAGCCAATCACTGTAATACCACAACAAAGATGGCTACAGCATTACAGTGCATGGCTGACAATCCCTGCACTGTCATTGGCGCTCTAAAGAGCGCCAGAATTGCAGGGCAGAGACCCAAGCTCCCACCAAAGAATCCCGGATATACTCGGTGCTCGCCGAGTACACCGAGCATAGTGATGCTCGGGTGAGTACTGAGTAGTGGAGAGCTACTCATCACTAGTAGTAGATGTACCATAAGCCATGCTATCCCCTTGGCCGTAGGGGCCTAAGCTACACACGCCTGTGTCTAACGAGTACAATTTAAGTATAATTTTCATTTTTATGGGACTTGTCTTACTGTATTACATTACATCTGGATATGGAACATCTTTACCACACCGTAGCTATAAAGCCGTACTGACTATACAAGGTGTAAATTTACCTGTGAGGAGTTAAAAAACATCTCGTAATGCATCTGTATTTGCCATAATAGCCCGGTCACTTCTGTGTAAGGAATTGCCATGAAAACAACATAATGGACACCAAAGAGCGGCATGAGGACTAATGTTGACTTGAGGAGTTTCCTGTAAGAAGAAGTATGAACCTATAACTTTTTTTTGGATCTTAAAGGGATTGTGCAAAATTAGAAAAGCATAGCGGCCTTGCTCTAAGAACAGAGCAGCACCACTCTTGTTATGGTTGTGTCTTGTAAGGCCTCGGCACAAACCAACATAGACACTAAGGCTACGTTCCCACAATGAGCTTTTGGTGAGTTTTTGATGTTGCAGATTTTCTGCACCCATTAAGTAAAATAGGTTACTTGTAGTTTTTTTAAAAAATATGCAGCATTAAAAAACTCACCAAAAACTAATTGTGAGAACATAACCTAACACTAGTATGCAGATGTTGTGTTGCTAATACCCACCCATATTGCTGTCGGGGGTCTAGTTTTCCTGTGTTGGTTTCCCAGAGTTTGGAGGCCAAGACTCTGACGATATTCAGAAACAAGATAAAATTGACCTAGAAAGAGGGAGATAACTTTTTCACATGTGGAAAACGCATGTAGTCCAATTCTATCAGTTCTCATTGGAGTCACATCACTACACATGAGCAGTATGATCGGACAGCAATATATCGATAGGGATCTATGCTTGTATTGTGAATAGAAGAAAGACCTTCAACGCACCAATGTGGCCGCTAGAATCGGTGTTTGATAAATCCACTTCATATGACCAGCACTGAGGTCCCAACACCTAGAAAGAAAGATAATACCTCAGTTCTAGTTAGAGTGGGGCCACAATGGGCACAATACATGAGCCCAAGACAAACTCCTTCTCATTCATTACAACATGGCTTTTACCACTCATGTCAAATTTAGAAGTTGTTATACTTTTTTTTTTGTTTGTAATGTGTTCTCCCTCCCTGTACACATCCCCAGACACTCAAATCTTGCTGAGGGTCACAGGCCAGCCCTCCATGACATCACCATTTCGACCTCACTGCAGAGCGGCTGCCAAAGCCATTCAAAGCACTGATAGCAAATCTCTTGTGCTTTGAATTGACTGCAGTAGGAAGTAAGAACTAGAGGTGACCTCACATGTGATAGCTCAGGGCCTCAGCAGAATTTTAACCCCTTTAAACCATTTGGTGGTATGGTGAAGAGTATGGACTAAGAGAAACCAACTGTAATGTGATGTTGGTTCCATAGGGTCAAGGTTACAAAGACTTGTTTTAAAAGGTAACCCTTCAGAAAATCAGCCTACCGACAAACGTTAATTAGTCTATGTTGCATCGGCATTAACTTTCATCCCATTCAGCAGAGCATGATTTGCTTTTTGGAATCCAATGCCCAATGAAATGTGACTTTAAAACAAATATTAGGTACAAGGTTTGGTGTTTTATGTTCCAAGTGACATGTATGGATGGCAATAGGTTGAACTTTTTACATACTGTGTATCTGCTAGAGACACCCGTACACTCGCCCACACAGACACAAACACTGCTGGGAGTCCTGGAAAAAAAAGAAAACACTAAGTCAAGATAAACCATCTCCATGTACATGCAGGTGACACAATGGCCATCATAAGTACTAAAAAGAAGATCCAGCAGAAAATCTCACCCCAACCAATGATGGTCAGTGCCCAAAAGTAGCTACGGTCAGACAGGTAGGCCATGAAGATGAGACTGTGCAGGTAGAGACCTTCCACCAGAATCCAAAAGTGATTAGTGGCCAGAAAATAAAGGAACAAGGTGACAGCAACTTTACATCCAGCCTGTGACAGATGAAGAACAACCTCCTAATAGTGTAAGTCAAGTAGAGGTATACTGGATTATGTGACTGTGAAGGAAAATGTCTGGAAGGAACCTAATGTATCTTCTGATCATTGCTTTGCTTACAAAAAGTAACTGCTTCCATCAATCTGTCCACTGTGACAAATCATGTCTTCTACTTAGAATATGTAAAAATGAAAACATGGTGCTTAAAAGACTCACCCAGTGGACCTCTGTTATCCTTGAAGCACCGATCTCTACCTCTTCACTCCCTGGTATCACTTCATCATCTTTTGAATACAGTACAGCATCTTTAAGAAATATGCTTCCAGCTCGGCAAATGAAGGATGTAAAGAGATGAATATGGATGTAATTTCGGGTACAGTGCAATCTCCTGCATAAGTGGAGGCAACCATATATACACAGTTTACGTTTAGAGTTCAGAAACTAAGATGGCTCTTACATAAGATTAACATTGCAGAAGTTCTTGATTGGCTACATTTTTATAATATATCGACTCGACCCTATGAGACATTCCATTATATCAATGAGTAATAAGTAGGAGGAGAACCAACTGTAGGAGACAAAAAAAACCTTCAAAACAGTCAAAGACATCATCTGGGCGAATAATTGGCAACTTTGAGGCTGGCCAGACTGATGGTTTATTATTTTGTGGGCATATTATCAAATGACCCATTGTTTTGTTTTTTTATGAAGACAATTTTGTTGAGAAGAGGTGAAGGAGAAAGAGGAGGAGGACCCTTACAATGGACAGAGATGTAAAAAAATCAAAACATCACTTAAAAGTCTATTAAACAAAATGTGAATATTCTAATGACTTTCTTCTTCCTAGAACCTATCATGAAATAAGTCTGATCTGATGCATGGTAGGCATGACACCAATTTTCTTTGACTGAAACGTGAAGAAGCATCTTGAGAAATACTGATCTCCACTGATAACTGTTTTATAACCTACCTTATTGATAAGTCATAAAACATTTTAGTGGGAAAACTCATTCACAAAGATGTAATTAAGTGTATTAGGCAAGAATTGTGCCACATGTTAGGTGCCAAGGGGCACCAATAGGTGACTCTACCTTGGCCAAGATATTTAGATAGAAAGCTAGGGTAGCTTTGCCCAGAGTGAAAGAAAGCCTAGGTGAAACCAAACTATTATTGATGGAATTATTAAAAGAAAGCTTCATGTTAACAGGTAGTAACAATCATTATGTAACAACCCTGCCGGCATCACTGCATGGCCTTCCATTCCCCACCTGCCTGTTACATCTACTCACTCACCCAGTGCCATGCTGTGAGATCTGTCTGCTGCCGGTTCCATGCCATGTGCTTCATGGTGGCTTACTCTGTGTACACTTCCTGGCTGTGTGCATAGGGGGGCGGCGCCAGCCACTCCAGATTCTTATTGAGACTGTGTGCACCTCCCTAAGGTGCTTCTGGCCAATAGCCTTGAGGCCTCTGATACTTAAGGCATCCTCACCCATTGGAGGATGCCTGAGCAAACTATTCCCCTCAGTTAGCATTTGCTACTGAGCTGCCAGGTCGTGTCTGTTTCCTATCTCAGAGGGCTGCAATACTGCAGGCCTTCATCTGTGTTCTGTCTTTGTATCCGTGTCCGTTCCTATCTGAACTCTGGTCTATGTCCGTCCCGGCTCCTCCTTTGTCATTAGTCATTTCCCACTCTGCTGTGTGTACCTCTGCCTTATCTTTCTGCTCTGTTCGCCACTGTCTGTGGCTCTGCTTCTCTCTGCTCAGTTCTACCACAACCTGTGGTTCTGTGTCTCTCAGCTTTTCTCTCAGCTCTGCTCTCTGTAACTTTGCTCTGCACTCTGACCTTGCTTTACACTCTATGGCTTTGCTCTCAGCTCTGCACTCAGACCTTGCTCCACACTCTGTGGCTTTGCTGTGCGGCTCTGCTCCTTGTGGTTCTACGTCTTTAGCTCTTGGCGTTACCTCGTGCGTCTCTGCTCTTGGCTCCGCCTCCAGCGTCTCTGCTCTTGGCTCCGCCTCCAGCGTCTCTGCTCTTGGCTCCGCCTCCAGCGTCTCTGCTCTTGGCTCCGCCTCCAGCGTCTCTGCTCTTGGCTCCGCCTCCAGCGTCTCTGCTCTTGGCTCCGCCTCCAGCGTCTCTGCTCTTGGCTCCGCCTCCAGCGTCTCTGCTCTTGGCTCCGCCTCCAGCGTCTCTGCTCTTGGCTCCGCCTCCAGCGTCTCTGCTCTTGGCTCCGCCTCCAGCGTCTCTGCCCTTGGCTCCGCCTCCAGCGTCTCTGCCCTTGGCTCCGCCTCCAGCGTCTCTGCCCTTGGCTCCGCCTCCAGCGTCTCTGCCCTTGGCTCCGCCTCCAGCGTCTCTGCCCTTGGCTCCGCCTCCAGCGTCTCTGCCCTTGGCTCCGCCTCCAGCGTCTCTGCCCTTGGCTCCGCCTCCAGCGTCTCTGCCCTTGGCTCCGCCTCCAGCGTCTCTGCCCTTGGCTCCGCCTCCAGCGGCTCTGCCCTTGGCTCCGCCTCCAGCGGCTCTGCCCTTGGCTCCGCCTCCAGCGGCTCTGCCCTTGGCTCCGCCTCCAGCGGCTCCATCCTTGGCTCTGCCTTCTCCTTCTCTATTCTCTGCTCTGCCTTCTCCTTCTCTTCGCTCCACCTCCTACTCTTACTCTGCCTCCTGCGATTCAGCTTTGCTTCCACTCTTGCTCTATCTTTATTCTGCAACTTTACATACAGGTCTCTACCTGTTCCTTTATATTCTCCAGTCTGAACAGGTTCTTACCTGTTTCCACACATCCATCTGAATACCAGTTCCTACCAGAGTATCAGTCCTGTCTGCCAGTGCCAGCCGTGCCCGTCTGTCTGCCAGAGTGCCAGCCACGCCTGTCTGCCTGCATCTCCGTCAAGCCAGTTCGCCCGTCAGGGCCTCTGCCATACCCATCTGTCAGCCAGTGTCACAGCCGTGCCTGGCTGCCCGTGTCTTGTCCCCGGTGGGATCAGCATCCACAGTCCGACTCCACCCTGGAGTGGTACCTGGTAGCTTCCTATTGCACAAGTCTGACCTCACCATCAGAGGCTCCAGCGAACACCTAGGAAGCTACTTAGTTACGCCCCTTCCAGGGAAGTTCGGTCTGTGGTTCAGTGGGGCCACACCCCCAGGCGCCCGCGCCAACCAGTCTTGCCGCGAGCGTTACACATTATCATAAGATACAATGGGTTTGGGTTAGGAACACTAAAACTTTAGCACCTTACTTGAAGTAACATAGGATGCAGAGAGCTATCAGGAGCGTTGCCAAAGAAATCGAATATCCTATAGTGTAAATCACTCGCAGCCGGTCAAACACCTCCTGTAGAGAGAAAGTGATCCAAGTTAATAAACTTTATATACTTATTCTACAAATCAAGCATGACACCAGTTTGTGCCTGTCGGGGCAGGCTGGTAGTGGTTGTAGCCACAGGCTTGAGACTCCTGATCTACATCGTAAATACAGTAATTGGTTTCCAGAATTTGTTCTGTACCTTCTCCTGGATCCTTTCCCCTGGGCTCACCAAGGTGACACATTCACTGTAATTGGCCCAAGTCCTGTTGGTGCCTGGCACTTGAAGCCACATGCCCAGTGATCCACATCTTCGATGAGCAAATCCTGGCAAAATTGAAGGACGTGAAAAGACAACAAGGAGTGTGTCATATGATCCTAATTATATGTCTTCTTATGTTGGCATTAAAAAAGAAGCATAATATTATTATGTAGCCTAATCTGTAACTGAACCAATAAGGCGCCACAGCTCTGAGGCTCTAAGATATGCCTTCATTTTGCCAAATTAAGAAAGAAAAAATACAAAATTCTAACACTTTTTATTCTTATGTGTATCAACTAAGCGATGTTACCTATACTCATTGTTAGCATTACTTGTGGATGGGAACAGGACCTATAGGTCTTGTAGTACAGCTGGGTAAAAAGAATTACCTTGGTGATTGAAGTCGTAGATGTAGTCTGGGCAAGGAACTGATATCAACTGGTGGTGTGACCCATCTGGCCAGCATATTATCCCATCCCACTGTGGAGAGCAAATAGATCCTAGAAGCAAGAACAAAATGCAATGCAACTTCCAAATTGTAGTGTAACTGAGCTATCATGTCCTAGCAAGGATGCTCTGCAAATGTTTATAACTCCAATAGATGTAATTATAGGTCAGATAGGTGGGACCTGCATTGATTAGATATTTATGGCATATCCTGTGGAATGGCTATAAGTTCCTGGGACGGAAATACTCCCTTAAATGTGGTTTGCATACATGTGGTCACGTACAGACTAGATGTGTACAATACAATACATATTAATTGAGCGAGGTTGGATATGTCTAGTTGGTATGTGGCCAGGAGTCCGCAAATTGCATATTCATGGTCACATGACCATCCACTCCCGGCAACAGCACCGGAGAATCCTCACTGCGCGTGGTGCACACTCTGAGGATTCCCATAGAGTGACTGTAGACTTGCATCCCAAGACTCGACAACCCCATTATGTTTTGCTCCATGTGTTTTTAAAAAATATGATATGTAGATTTATTTGCCAATTTGTCACTATGGTAACAGACTACAAACAAACCCTGTGTAGTCAAATCCAACAGTCTTTCTTCTTTTTATACATGCCCTACTTCAACTAGCTAACATACAGTACACTGTATGAAAAAGTAAATGCCGTGGAATATAGGATGACATGAAGTTCTCCAGCAATCAGCTGATCAAAGCCGGAATGGCTGTAATTGTCAACTGAAGTTTTGGCCAAATGGTTGTCCATGCCATACATGAGTGGGCCAGACCCACCAGAATAAGTGTCACTGATACTTAGCTTCAAGCCTGAGCAAGGCAGAGAACATGCCACTTGTGGCTTGTGCCTCTCCAGGACCGGGCCATGCAGCTGCAGATATGACAGTGGAAACAATGGCTGCACTATTCACCATTTGAAGGCTGCTGTTTCCATTTGGACTTGTGAGCTACGATCTCAGCCTGACAGCGACGCATTGCTTGGGACAGCAGGAATATCTGTTCATCTCTGGTGATCACATCATCACTATCCACCTGTGACAATTAGAGAAAGGGTCATGTTTGCGTATTGTTATAAAAAATCCCTGATTGCGGTCTATGACTGGTAACATTGTTTTTTGTGCTTTTTTTTCCATTACTTTTCGCAGCTCATTATTTGCTACAATCTGTCAGTATAAATTATTTCTTTGGGTTACAACAGTAGCAGCCATTAGACATATTCTTGCCTCTTACAGTCTCAACTCTTCTATACTCCACCTTATACTTCAAATGTACTTTTTTGGATATTTGTGGGAGATTTTGGGGATAAGGGAGTAATGAGACAGTGTAAAGCTTGTATTATACTCCTCCGTTACAAAGCGGACCACTCTGATCTTTGGCTTCTCTTGTAGAAAACCAGAGCCCATTAAGACCCCATTAAAGCCCAACCGTAAATATTGTGGGTCCTTGAGAAGTGGGACAGAGAATTATGTGGGGCCTGTGAAAGCAATGAGCCTTGTGTTGCATATAATTGCCTATTAAATGACAATTTATTGAATACAGGTGTGAATGAGTAGCAGGGCCGGCTCCAGGTTTTTGAGGGCCCCGGGCGAAAGAGTCTCAGTGGGCCCCCCCTTTAACACATACCCCGATTCATGATCGCATATAAACACAGCCATGTAATATATAACACTGCCCACGTAGCATATAGCAGCCCACGTAGTATATAGCAGCGCAGCCCACGTAGTATATAGCAGCGCAGCCCACGTAGTATATAGCAGCGCAGCCCACGTAGTATATAGCAGCACAGCCCACGTAGTATATAGCAGCGCAGCCCACGTAGTATATAGCAGCGCAGCCCACGTAGTATATAGCAGCGCAGCCCACGTAGTATATAGCAGCACAGCCCACGTAGTATATAGCAGCGCAGCCCACGTAGTATATAGCAGTGCAGCCCACGTAGTATATAGCAGCGCAGCCCATGTAGTATATAGCAGCGCAGCCCACGTAGTATATAGCAGCGCAGCCCACGTAGTATATAGCAGCGCAGCCCACGTAGTATATAGCAGCGCAGCCCATGTAGTATATAGCAGCGCAGCCCACGTAGTATATAGCACAGCCCACGTACTATATAGCAGCGCAGCCCACGTAGTATATAGCAGCGCAGCCCACGTAGTATATAGCAGCGCAGCCCACGTAGTATATAGCAGCGCAGCCCACGTAGTATATAGCAGCGCAGCCCACGTAGTATATAGCAGCGCAGCCCACGTAGTATATAGCAGCGCCACTCACTCAGGCACTGGTAGGACAAGGAGCTCCTCCTGAATCTGCCTCATAACTTCAGCAGCAAGGCAGCCAGCCAGGGGCGGAGATCAGAGCAGAGAACGTGCTCTCTCCGCCCACAAACAATGTCACACTGGCTGCCTTCTCTTAACCCCTATGTGTGCCTGCCTGGCTGCACTGACTGAGTGAGAAGATGCTTGTGTCAGAGCTGGCACATAGGGGTTAAGAGAACGCAGCCAGCAGTGACTTTGTGGGCGGAGAGAGCACGTTATCTCCTGCTCTGCTCTCCCAGCTGTATCTATGACAGCATGAGTGGGCCCCCCTCTCTCTCTAGGGCCCCGGCATTTGCCCAGGTGCGCCGGGTGCTGACGCCGGCCCTGATGAGTAGGATCAATGTATTGAAGCCACCTTACAGGGGAGTGTGGACCCCCATTTTAGGCCTATGAGCCAGTCTTTTTCACCTTGATAAATTATATGGACAAAAGTACCAGGATACATGCATCAATTATTGAACTCAGGTTTTTTGTTCAGTCTTATTGCCACGGGTGTGTACCATCCAACCCTTCGCCCCGCACTAACATGGGTGATAAAGTGGGTTATTCTAAAGAGTGGTTCTGTAATAGGAGGCACCGGTAACAAGTTTCGTCAAGACATTTCTTCATTACTACATATTCCATCATCACCTGTGAGTGGTATTCTTGAAAAGTGGAAGTTATCATAGCAACTCAGCCATGAAGTGAAGACCATGTAAAGTTACACAGCGGGGTCACCGAGTGCTGAGGAGCAGAGGGAAGAAAAGTAACCAACGCTCTGCTGACTCCATAACTGCAGAGTCCAAACCTCCTATGGTACCAACATCAGAACAAAAATTGTGCTCTGGGAGCTTCATGACATGGATTTCCATGGCCGAGCAGCTGCATCCAGCTTTACATCACCAAGCACGATGCCAACTGCCAGAGGGAATGCTGTAAAGCAGCCGCTACAGGATTATGGAGCAGTGGAGATGTGTTCTGTGCAGTGATGATCACACTTCTGTTTCTAGTTTCTGATGGAGGAGTCTGAGTTGGTGAATGCCAGAACGTCTTAACAGGGTTGCTTATGCAACAGCGCAGACAATGAGGAGACATTGGTACTTATACCAATAACTATTTATTTGATTAACACAATCAAAGGAGTGCCCCTGGCACAATATCAGGGGATAGCGCAAACGAGGAAAATGAAACAAATTACGTCACAAGAAGAATACAGTAATTCAGATGAACAGGATATTGACACAATGCTGTTTACACGCTATCATCCTATTATTACCATTAAACAGCTGTTATCGTCAGTGAAGTCTAAGGGTACCGTCACACAGTGGCACTTTGGTCGCTAGGACGGCACGATCCGTGACGTTCCAGCGATATCCTTACGATCTCGCTGTCTGACACGCTACTGCGATCAGGGACCCCGCTGAGAATCGTACGTCGTAGCAGATCGTTTGAAACTTTATTTCATCGCTGGATCTCCTGCTGACATCGCTGAATCGGCGTGTGTGACGCCGATTCAGCGATGTCTTCACTGGTAACCAGGGTAAACATCGGGTTACTAAGCGCAGGGCCGCGCTTAGTAACGCGATGTTTACCCTGGTTACCAGTGTAAACGTTAAAAAAACAAACACTACATACTTACATTCCGCGTCTGTCCTCCGGCGCTGTGCTTCTCTGCACTGGCTGTGAGCGCCGGCCAGCCGGAAAGCAAAGCGGTGACGTCACCGCTCTGCTTTACTGCTGACCGGCACTGACAGTGCAGAGGAAAGCAGAGCGCCGGAGGACAGACACAGAATGTAAGTATGTAGTGTTTGTTTTTTTAACGTTTACACTGGTAACCAGGGTAAACATCGGGTTACTAAGCGCGGCCCTGCGCTTAGTAACCCAATGTTTACCCTGGTTACCAGGGGACATCGGGATCGTTGGTCGCTGGAGAGCTGTCTGTGTGACAGCTCTCCAGCGACCAAACAGCGACGCTGCAGCGATCGACATCGTTGTCGTATCGCTGCAGCGTCGTTGAGTTGGCAATACTACCCACTAGGCGGCAAGTCCCAGATTGGTGAGTTCCTTGGCCCACTTGTCACACTGGTCGCCTTCGTTCCCTTCGACCCGATCCCCACTTTGTACCGTACGTCTACACTGGATGCAACGGCTAACACAAACGGTCCTCCACTGTGGCCTGGTCATCTCTCTATGCCCTGGTTCTACTTGCTCGGCTCATCTCTCCCATGATCTATGGTCTCTTTGCTCCTTTACTCAGATCTGGTCGCTTGGCTCCTTTACTGAGATCTTTTCTCCCTCAGCTCCTGTACTTGGATCTGGTCTTTCAACTCCTGTACTCGAATCTGGTCTCTCGACTCGTTTTCTTGGATCTGGTCTCTCGTAATGGCGGCTATAAGCCAGCTCACTGTACTGAACGTCCGTCATTCTACAGGTTTGGGCGCCAACTTCCCTCTTGACTGCCCTCCTTTTTTAATTACTAATTGTGCCAGAGCTGTCACTTGACCTGGTGTCTCCTCCAATCTCTTCCCCGATGGGACATGCACTTCACTCTTGAGTTCCTACTAATGCAATTCTTTCTGCTTTCACTTTCTCTATAATTTTTGACTAGCAGATGGCAGTCTTCGCTTGAAGCCACTCTGTTAGGCATTAACTATGTTTGTCTTCTCACTTGTCTATCTCCTTGCAAACATTACCTGCATGACTGCATTGTGTAAAGTTTGATGGAGGAGGGATAATGCTATGGGCTTGTTTTTTGGGGGTCGACTCAGAACTCTTGAGTTCCACTAAAGGAAAATCCTACTCTTCAGAATTCAAAGACGTTTTGGACAATTGTAGCTTCTAACTGGGAAAAGTTTTGGGAAAGTCCTTTTCTGTTCTCCATAAAGGCATGGTTGGGGAATTATACAAAGCCTGCATCTCAACCTGATCCAACACCTTCAGAATGAAGAATGGAAATTGTCTACTTAACCCCCGGGTCCAACCTCAGCGTCTGACCTCAAAAAATGCTCTTTTGAGTGAACAGGCAAAAATTCCCACAGACACCTCCAAAATCTTGATATAGTTGCAAAGGAGGGACCTATGCAATATTCTATGGATTTAGAATGAGATTTCATAAAAGTTCCTGTTGGTGTAACATAGGCATCCTAATATTTTTATCCATATAGTGCAATAACTGGCATCAATATGATTACTTGATGGGTATTTTACAAAGTACCTCAACATTATGAAAGCCATCGGCTGCGGTGCTGTATCTGCAGATATTTGTTGTCTGCCTGTTATTTGCCCTCAGAAGACCGTGCCTAGTGTTACCCAGATCTGGAGTCCCTCGCTCACACCGCAGACAGTCTGTGTTCTGCAGGTACATGGCACATTTCACATCACAATGTTAGTTACACCCCTTCCCATCCAAAAATCTAATTGGAACAATAGATCAGTGATTTCTATACCCACAGAGACTCAAACAGGCAATGGAGCCAGGGTGCAAACTAGTCCATGTGCCCTTACTAGGCTCCAGAATGGTCCATCAGCAGCCAGTCTATGAACTTTACAGCCCTGCCGAATATTTCTGCACTGTTCAATAAATGACGGTGGCAGTCAAGGTCTTATGTATGAGCCCCCAAGTATCCTGGAGTCTTAACATCACATCAGCCAAGTTGTAGTATTAATGCTATGGAAAAGCTCGGTGACAGCCGCTGCAGGGACCTGTGATGCTGCCATATTTTCACCCAGGATGGCTGCAGAATGACAACTCATAATAATATATTGCACAGATTTTCTACAAATAGCTATGCAGAATATGATTTTTAAAGCTTAAATAAGTGAATATTTCTATTATATATATATATATATATACATACACACATATACTGTATACACACACACACACATATATATATATATGTATATATATATATATATATATATATATATATATATATATATATATATATATATATTGTATATGCTTCCCTTCACAATGGGTAGCCAGGAGACTGTCCCTTTACTTTGGGGATTAGTGAGGAGATGAGGCACAGGGACCCCCACCAAAAAGGAGGTGATGACATATCCTAGCAATATGCTCTCTATACTCTATATTGTGGGAAACCCTCTGATAAGAAGTTTTGTGATCAGTACTATCTTTGGGCTCACTCACACGAGCAAATCCATGTTTTATCGGATATTGCTCGGCGCAGTGTTATACTATGGGGTAGTGCTGATCAGTGTATTTTTCTCATGCCATATTTCTCTGTATCAGTCGGTGACCTGTATTGTTCATGATTTTTGTACGTGACTTTTGTTATGTATATCCCTTTTCACATGTAAGGCACCATGGAATAAATGGCGCTATAATAATAATAACAATAAAATACCGATTCGGCGATTTGCAGCGCACATTAGAATATGCGCACTCATTCACGTCTATGGGTGCATGGAAAGCATCGGACTGCACTTGGTTGTCATCTGAGTGCAGTTGAATTTCCACAGACACAGAATGGAGAAGATAGAGAAATGTTGTTCTCTGTCTTCTCCTCACAGTGTGCTCCGATTCTCTCATCCCATGGAATCGAAGCACATTGTGCTCACAGTCTGATCAGAGTGTAATTAGCATAATCGGTCTGATTGTCTAAGATTAGAGAATTTATGAATTCTCATCTATTTTTAAAAACCAAAGTAGGCAGACTGAACTTTTCTTCCTATTGACTCTTAGCAATGGATCAGTTAAAAACGAATGAAACACGTGTGGAAAACTGACACCATTGGTTTTACCATGTCGTGTACTCGAAAATGGGAAAAAAAATTCCAAGTGCGTTGAAATTGCAAAAAAAAAGTGCAATCCCAGAGTTGTTTTTTGTTTTGGCTTTTTTTACTATGTTCACTAAATGCTAAAACTGACCTGTCATTATTATTCTCCAGGTCATTACGAGTTCATAGACACCAAATATGTCCAGGTTCTTTTATATCTAAGTGGTGAAAAAAAATTCCAAACTTTGTTAATGAAAAAAAAAATTGTGCCATTTTCCAATACCCGTAGCGTCTTCATTTTTCGTGATCTCGGGTCGGGTGAGGGCTTATTTTTTACACTCCGAGCTGACGTTTTTAATTATACCATTTTGGTGCAGATACGTTCTTTTGATCATCCGTTATTGCATTTTAATGCAATGTCGTGGTGACCAAAAAACATAATTCTGGCATTTTTACTTTTTTTTCTCGCTATGCCTTTTAGCTATCAGGTCAATCCTTTTTATATTGATACATTGGGCGATTCTGAATGCGGTGATACCAAATATGTGTATGTTTGATTTTTTTTATTGTTTTATTTTGAACGGGGCGAAAGTGGGGTGATTTTAACTTTTATATATTTTTTATTTCTTTTATATTTTTAAAAACATTTTTTTTACTTTAGGCATGCTTCAATAGCCTTCTTGGGAGACTAGAAGCTGCCATAATCCGATCAGCTCTGCTACATGATGATCAGATCGCCTGTATGTAGCAGAATTACTCAATTGCTATGAGCACCAAGCACCAGGCAGCGCTCATAGCAATCCGGCAGTGACAACCATGGAGATCTTCTGGAAACCTCTGGTTGTCAAGCCAACCCATCAGCGATCTGCCATCATGTGATACAGGCGCCGATGGGCGGAATTTCCGGCGTGTGTTAACTGCCGCTGTCAGAGTTTGACAGTGGCATTTACCTGGATCACGATTCTACCCGCAGCTGTTAGAGGCACATATCAGCTGTTGAAACCAGCAGACATGTGCTAGAAAAGATGTGGGCTCAGCGCCGGAGCCAACAACAAAGGGAGGGTGTCCGATATCGGCGTACTATTACGCCCGATGTCAGAAAGGGGTTAATATTTATCGATCAGCGATCTTTCAATAGACTGATTACACGGGAAGGCCACGCTTAATGATGCGCAGTGAGCAATTTGTGTTAGATCGCTCAGTGAGCATAGGCAGCCAGTGCAGCGCAAGTCCTGTTTACACAGGTCAATACGCCAATGAGAACGATGATCATTGATCATTTCACCCAATGAACAAGCAGTTTGGTCATTCACCAGATGATCAACAACCTGTTTAGTCTGCAAGAATATCGTGAAACAAGCATTCCTATGAATGATAACTATGCAGTAAAAAAATGCACTTTTAGGGCTTGTTCACATAATGGTATTTTTGGTCTGAGTGATGGCAGTGGAAAAAACAGACAGCACTAGGATCAATGTTATTTAAAGGTACAGTGCAGAACAGTGATTTTTTTTTCACTGACCGAACTTCATTGTGAAAAAAAAAATGCAGCAAACACTAGTAAATCGATTGAGACTCAGGCCGGCGTCACACTAGGCGTAAGTAAATATGGTCCGTTTTTTTACGGCCGTAATACGCAGTAATTGTCCCAAAACAGTGTTCCGTATTCAATGCGAGGATGCGATTTTCACGCACAATTTATCCGTGTGGCATCCGTATGGCTTCCGTACAGCAATTTTTTCTCGCAGGCTTGCAAAATGGACATATCATGGATCCATCGGCTCAAATATTCTTAAAAACATATATACAGTCTATATATATATATATACATATACATACATCAGTGAGACACATATATATATATATATATATATAATATTTAATTCAGCGCTAGATAGCAGAAAAGCCGGTAATTCAATTGCCGGCTTCTCCTATCTCCTTCACAAACCCGACAGGATATGAGTCATGGTTTACATACAGTAAACCATCTCACATCCCTTCTTTTATTACATACTCCTCTTTAGTAATGTAAGAAGTGTCTTTGTGTCAAATTTGGGGTCTCTATCTATTAAATTAAAGGGTTAAATCCCGGAAAAAATTGGCGTGGGTGTCCCGCGCAATTTTCTTCGCCAGAGTGGGAAAGCCAGAGACTGAGGGCAGATATTAATAGCCTAGAGAGGGACCATGGTTATTGCCCCCCCCCCCCCCGGCTAAAAACATCTGCCCCCAGCCACCCCAGAAAAGGCACATCTGCAAGATGCGCCTATTCTGGCTCTTAGCCTCTCTCTTCCCATTCCCGTGTAGTGGTGGGATATGGGGTAATGAAGGGGTAATGCCACCCGTGTGCTTTTTAAAGTCATAGGGTTAAAATTTAAACAAATTGTGTCAAAACACGGACACACAGACAGCACACAGATGACACATGGATGGCCTACGTGCACACCCGGACACACGGACACGGATAGCTCCGGGACCGTTTCTTCACATACCGGAAAAATCTGGACGTGTGAGACTGGCCTTAGGATGTGTTTTTAAACAAGGATTTTGCAGTGGCTCAAAATCATGTAAAACATTTTTTAAATACTCTTTGAATATATATATATATATATATATATATATATATATATATATATATATATATATATAATATCTCAACGGGTAATACAAATTGCTGTTCAGACATTAAGCCTTTTAAGGACATTAAGTTTTTTAAGTATTTTACTAGTCGGGGTTTTGATAACCTTGGCCCCGGTAATAAGAAGTGACATGTCACTTCTTTTGGAATCTGATCCAAATGTGACACAAGTCAAATTGCTGCAAACAAACTGTGGAAAAAGACCTGCTTCATAAAAAGATTTGAAAACCTCATAAAAAAAAACCTGATGCATTCCTGACGTTGACTATTCTTAACAACCATGCCAGGTTTTATTTTAGCCTTGAAAAAACTTGAGTTACATTGTCATGTAGCATCATTATGGCCGGCAGACTTTCTATCCACGGCAAAGGGTGAAATTTGCATCTACCACCATAGCATAAATTGACATGATATATGGTATATACATAAGTAAGTCAAGATAAACCTTCTAATCAGGACCTAAGTGATCCATCTACAGCAGTGATCCCCAAGTCCGGTCCTCAAGAGCCACTAACAGGTCATGTTTTGAGGATTTCCTTAGTATTGCACAGGTGATAATTGCATCACCTGGACAGGCAAGCATTCAATGACCTGGGCAATACTAAGGAAATCCTCAAAACATGACCTGTTGGTGGCTCTTGAGGACCGAACTTGGGGAACATTGATCTACAGCGTGTACCTCTCTGCATGATAAATCCTCTAAATTCAAAGTCAACAAGCAAATATTTTTACCTATTTTACCTCAGACTTCTGTCCTTTTCCTTACAACAGTGATGTTCAATGCTGTTACCCAAACATGAAGGCCATGTATCTAGGATTCATAGGGTCATCATTCAAAACCGTCATTTTATTTGGATTCTGTTCTCTCTCATTTTTGTCCACTTTGTTTTCTTCCAGTAAGAAATATCAGATCACCATGAAAATGAACAAAATCCTTCTTTTCTAAGAAAAACAAAATGGCCCATGGTATGGGCACCAATCTTTCAACCTTATTTATTATGCTTTCCTTATATAATGGCATCATATTCCACAGCACTTTACAGACATTATGATCACTGTCCACATAGGGGCTCACAATCTAAATTCCCTATCAGTAGGTCTTTGGTGTGTGGGAGGAAACCGAAGAACCCAGAGGAAACCCACGCAAACACAGCAAACATACAAACTTTAATCAAGACTGGATTGTGGCTGTATATTGCCATGTCTCTAACAAACAGGAGAACTACCTGGATATTCCATCCATTCTCCGATACCCACTATTCTGCCAACCTCAACCTACCTCATGACATAGCTAGTACTCACCGCTGCCCATGTGGCGGAGAAGAAGACAACTAACAGAGTCACAAGTTTTGCTGTTGCCCAGAAGACCCCGTCCATGCTTAGATGTGTGATGAATGAGACCTGGACAGTCCCAGGTTTAGTACATCCTTGCAGAGTGTTGACTGTGAGCTGGACCCTCCTCGTCTCCCCCCTTAGCTACAGCAACACGTGATTTCTGAGATGTCTGCAAAGTGCAAGAAACTTTTAGAAGTTTTACAAACCACTATGAGCAAGAGGGAGATGATGGGAACAAATATTTGTTTAACTCTGATGGTTAACAGTCAGTGACCTGCAACTTGTGACGGCCTGGTTGTTGTGAAACTACAACTCCCATCATGACAACTCAAAATCCAAATGTAATAGACATGATTGCAGCAAGGTAACTAAAGAGTTGCTCCTTGCTAAAGCACCTCAGAAAAAGGACTCTCTTCTACTCTACTCTGCTTCAGCAGTCATAGGCTCTGGCCTGTCTGGTCTTTTCACATAGGCTCCTCATGAACGTTATTGCTTTTATATGATCATTTACATAGGCATGTGTAACTCTATTGTGTGCAGATGGAGCAGGCACCAGGTCACCATGCCAATGCTAGCGTTACAGGTCTATCTGACCCATATGAAATATTATCAATAAAACAGATTTTGCATGGCAGCCAAGGAGATTCACGTTATGCCTTCGCCCTGATGGCAAAAAATGAGTTAATAAAGGTAGCATCTCCGAAAGGGGACAAAGATCACATTCCAGAAGGACACTCCCTAGATGTCAGTGACACTGTATTGTGAAGTTTCTCATACACAAGTCATGAGTACAAAGCAGATCATTAAGACTTGTCATGTTTGTCCTACTCCAACAACCATTCATATTAACTTTTTGGCATAGGAAAGAGAATATGTAAATCTGAGCCAAATCATATGAGGATGCAATGCCAAACCGCTCATGATGGAGACAGGTTATATATTCTCTTTATCCTTGAGAAACACTAATTGTTCCCACTGAGTAATGCTGCAGCCTATTGGAACTATAAGAAAAAATGGAAGGGAAGTGACAACTGTCCACAGCACATATCTGACTCTTCGATATGATTGCCACTCTCCACATTCATATAACCATATGGTAAAGGATTAGAATATCGTCACCAGTGATAAATAAGCTGGGGAGTTCAGGTTTGGGTTCCATATTCCTTGAGTGCTTCTGAGGGTGTTGAGCCAAAAAGTATTGTCACCACGTATATATATATATATATATATAAAAAATGTATTGTAGCATTGAACTAGTGAAGTCACTGGCCAATTTGGGGCCAAGGAGTTGTCCTTTACATTTTCTTTACTTTAAAATGAACTCATGGTGGTCTTAAAACTAAAAAAATACCTACATACACCTCTGATCATCTTCACCGCTGCCTAGGTCTGCCCATTCCCCTTCCGGTCTCCTTGCTTCCTTTTCCACTGATTGACTGCAGTGGTCAAGTGCTGTGCAATCCGGAAGAGACAGCTAGGTGGCTGTCACTCCCAGCATGGCCAGCACATCACTGTTGCAATCAATCACTTGCCGCTGATTGGCTGCAGTGGTCACATGACGTTTCTGCCAGAAGAGGAAGTAAAGAGGCCTGAAAGGAACAAAGCGGGGAATTAGTTGGGTCTGGTAGGTGAGTGTTGGGTTTTTTTAAGACCTCTATGGGCCCATTTGTTAAGTAAAAAAGAGAATTGGACTGCTCAGGTCAGTTATACAGTATAATGACCTTCAATGGAGGGGTGCACTCCATCCTAGAAATGTCACACACACACACTTTTTTTAGCTGCTAAGCAATGAGTACTTATTTTCTTAGTAGGAGGCAGAGAGCTTACAGTTAAAAGCTTTATGGTTCAGTCTCTAAAAAGGGACAAAACGTAAAGAGATACTGTCATTTAAAAAAAAAAAATCATAAATCAATACTACATATGGAAAAAAAGGAACTTTGTAATATACTGTATCTTGTCAGATAAATCTGCTTATTTATCCTCCTGGACTGATCATTCATTCTCAACATTTTTAATACACAGGTAAAATCTGTCTTCAGTGAATCCATTATGAAGATGACAGTAGGCGCTCATAAAGTTTTATGGAGAACTAGAACTGTCGTTTCAAGAGAATTTGCAGTAGAATGTCTATACCTTCCATTGGGTGCCTCTTACCCTCCTCCTTTCTCCATGGAATCTTACAAACACCAACTGTCACCTCCTATCTCAGTAATAAAACAGTCTATGTTCACTGAATACAGATTTTACCCATTAATTCAGCGTGAACTATCAATCCAGGAGGTGAAAGAAGAACATTTCTCTGATAAGATATGTTATAAAATTGCTTATTTTTATGTGTACAATTGATCTATTAAATTAAAATTTAAAATAATAGTTACCCTTTAACAGTTAAAGTGTGTTTATGGTGCATGATTATCAGGAACAAGATTTCCTGAAGCACCCTCCAGTCCCGAAAGAAAGGGGAGTATCCCCCAAAGGTGCGACAAGTATCAAGCTATGATGATGACCACTTCCACTACAGCTGTCACCTTTTTCACTGAATATTAAAGGCAAAAGTAAAAAAGTGGTGTACTTTTGGAGTGATGAATAACAGGGAGTGCAGTTTAACAGCTAGATATAGAATCACTCATTGTTTGTGGAACATTTACATAATAATAATAACTAATAACGATATTCATCCTATATTTCAAATGTCACACCCAAGGATAGTCATTGAAACTAAAGTAGCTTAACTATAATGGGGGCAATTGTTTTCAACTAAGGTGTCCAGCACTTGTCAGATGCCCTAATGGAAACTAAACAAACCACATTACAGATATAGTGATGTCTGATGGTGTTTGTGTCCATCATGCGACAAATACAGGTTGCAACAAAACTGATGATTATTCTGGTGCCACATTCATGTACGGATGGTGATTCTGGTGATGCATTCCTGTTCTGATAGTGGCTCTGGTGATGTATTCATGTAGTAATGGTGGCTCTGGTTGAATATTCATGTAGTGATGGTTGTTGTGGTGCTGTATTCATGTACTACTGATAGCTCTGGTGGTGTATTTATATAGTGCTGATGGTTCTGGTGATGCCAGAGAAACAGTATTGTGTGCTAAAAAAGGCAGCCCATGAAAGAGTTGAACCACACCAGAAAGAATGACGTGACTAGAAGTTTGGCAGCATTAGAGATGGAGAGGAAGCAGATGTTTGCAAAGAAATATACCCAGAGCAATATGGCAGATCGTCTGACTGAGACTGTGGAAATGGGAGGTGAGAACCGATACAGAGACCAGTATGCAATATATGTCTACTGGACAAGACTTGGAGCCATCTACCTGCCCTGGGGGGCTGATGACAGTGATCATGTAGTTATGGAAATAATTCACAGAAAAAATCCCCAGTGTAAACTAGATAAAAATACCTTTATTATAATTAATTTAAAAAAAAAAACTTATCAAAAATAAGTGCACTTAACGTAAACCGTCACCATGACAACAGCATATCATAGAAAAGACCAGGGTGGTGCCTAGCCCTATATTGCACTAACTGCACCCTGCCTGTCAGCGGAGGTTGGCACCCTATAGTCCTGCGCAATTGGCGCCTCCGCTCACCATCGACTATCCCTCCTACCCCTATTGGGCCCTAATAGGATGGGATGGGAACACATGAACAGTCATACAAAACTAACAATCGTATGTATGATAGAAAGAAGGGAGGGGGGAGTCTATAATACTCCCTACTCTGCCCCTACCTGTCAGCGGAGGTTGGCACCCTATTGTGGTTCGACAGTGGCGCCCCCGCTCCACGACGACTATCCACTAACCTGTCCCTTGTAAGATGTTCAGAGGTATAATTTATAATAAGGTGCTGTAGTGCTTGTAAACCATGTCTAAGCGCTCCCAAGGGTTAAACATACATGTACGGATCCCCTTAGTATACCACTCATTCATAATACAGGTATTCCGGACATAATGTAGTTTGATATATAAAAGATATAAATATCTGGCCTAGTGCTCATCCAGATCACCCTGGTGCACTAATTGGACACCAAAATACACAATCCAAAACCACTGGGTGTCACAACTAATCGGACCCCAAGCAACAGACCACAATCAGTCGGTCCCCTTGCTGTTAGGATACCGTACAAGACCCTTGGGCCAACAATGTATATTAATTATATATCTGTAAAAGCATCCCTTTTTAGACTCGACGCGTTTCCCCTCACTGTTACATGAGGTTCATCAGGAGCAATACATGTTAATAAGGGGTTACTTAGCTCATCACAGTTGAAATGTCAAGACCGATACATGGTACAGCATCCCAGGGCAAATCCCCTCTCGATATGGTGCCTCGGAGAAAGTGCCAAAGTGCATGCGCTTTATACCTTCTTTCTTAATTGTCACTCCCACCTAGTAGCTCGGCGTGCATGTCGACATAAACTTCCGGTAAACTCTTGGCGTTCCGGATATGAGTCATCGTATCTATCATATGACCCAGGAGCCCGCAGTGTGATGTACGCATGTGAGGAAATAATGCGCACGCGCTGATGCCCCAGCGTTCCATAGATGCGTTCCAATTACTGCGCCTGCGTGCCCACGCGCACGCGCTGATGCCCCAGCGCTCCCTCGAAGCATTCCAATTACTGCGCCTGCGTACCCATCAGTATGGGAAGCGCTGAAGCCCCAGCGTTCAACAGAGATGTTCCATTCACTGCACCTGCGTGCCCATGGGTATGGGAAGCGCTGACCCAGCGAACACACCTGCGCAAACATTGAGGACCAAGAATACAAGCCCCACTGCGCGCCTAACACCACATCAAACATAGGAGGCACCAACCTTTTTGATACATATGCATAACAGAATACACCTCCCATATGTTATTAATACTCCGGACATAAGTGGTGGTCCCGATGTTATAGCCCTGGGTCATACAAACTAAAAAACATATATGGAGATACGCTATCGCCACAGCGCTCCTAAATGCATGTGAGTGTGCGTCTGTACCATTACGCCCACGCTGCTGCTACCTATAAAATAAGCAAGAATACTGTTGCACCTACATTCCCCACTGGAAAGAAAATTACAAATATATACAGGGATGAGATACTAGATACAATTCATACATTTAAATATGCACCATATATATATATAATAACATTACCCGATGAACATGTTCTTATAACCAGGTTTAGTAAGATCAAACTTCATCTAATGTTCTTTTCTTGCAACAATACCTTGATATTATATATATCTATTACATTAATCTCAATATTTGTATTGTCCCCTTATATACTTATACATGGTTATTAGATCGCCCCTCAGTCGTCTTTTTTTCTAGACTAAATAATCCTAATTTCGCTAATCTATCTGGGTATTGTAGTTCTCCCATCCCATTAATATACATTGTTGGCCCAAGGGTCTTGTACGGTATCCTAACAGCAAGGGGACCGACTGATTGTGGTCTGTTGCTTGGGGTCCGATTAGTTGTGACACCCAGTGGTTTTGGATTGTGTATTTTGGTGTCCAATTAGTGCACCGGGGTGATCTGGATGAGCACTAGGCCAGATATTTATATCTTTTATATATCAAACTACATTATGTCCGGAATACCTGTATTATGAATGAGTGGTATACTAAGGGGATCCGTACATGTATGTTTAACCCTTGGGAGCGCTTAGACATGGTTTACAAGCACTACAGCACCTTATTATAAATTATACCTCTGAACATCTTACAAGGGAAGGTTAGTGGATAGTCGTCGTGGAGCGGGGGCGCCACTGTCGAACCACAATAGGGTGCCAACCTCCGCTGACAGGTAGGGGCAGAGTAGGGAGTATTATAGACTCCCCCCTCCCTTCTTTCTATCATACATACGATTGTTAGTTTTGTATGACTGTTCATGTGTTCCCATCCCATCCTATTAGGGCCCAATAGGGGTAGGAGGGATAGTCGACGGTGAGCGGGGGCGCCAATTGCGCAGGACTATAGGGTGCCAACCTCCGCTGACAGGCAGGGTGCAGTTAGTGCAATATAGGGCTAGGCACCACCCTGGTCTTTTCTATGATATGCTGTTGTCATGGTGACGGTTTACGTTAAGTGCACTTATTTTTGATAAGTTTTTTAAAAAAAATTAATTATAATAAAGGTATTTTTATCTAGTTTACACTGGGGATTTTTTCTGTGAATTTTTTAAGGATATAGGTCCCCATAGATATATTTTTTCTTCTCTGTGAACTAGTTATGGAAATACCACCATCACCAGCTATTGTAGTTCAGCCTGATTGGAGAGTCTGTGACCACTCCAGAGTACCAAGAAGAGGCGGAGCCAACTGCTGACGGTATGCAGGTCGTAAGGCCTAATGTTACTTACAAAGGACCAGGCCTCAGCTCCATCCCATCTGGGCAGGTCAGAGGCAGGTCAGCAATTATCACAGTTTGCCCAGTTATCAATGAAAAAATCTGCGGTGAGTTTCTTATAAGTATTGAGCAGTGGAATGCCAAGGGGAGGAAAATTGTAGAGGAGCTCCAGCAAGGATTTGGGGCCTTGACTTCATTCTGGGAGGCTGATGCAGATGAACAGGTAGTCCCAGTGATGACTTCATCTGGAAGTTGCTTGACCCTGGCTGAAAGGGATTCTCGTGCAATCCAAGTGAGTAGTAAGCTGGAGAAGCTAAATGTTGGTGCAACTTCCAATGCCTGGAGTAGTTAAAGGCTTCAGTGTAGCAGAAACCAGCGGACCTGTGGATGAATAACTCTTTAAAGTAAAGGAGAGGACTACCTAGCATACGACTGTCACTGCAATTCATGGACTGTGCTTTTGTCCTATGGACTATCTTTAAATGAAAGGGCTGTGTTATTTATGTTCCGGGGTGCTTACCAAGTTCGAGCGGGCAAATCCAATGGACTGTTGACAGATTAAAGGGCTTTGCTTGTTGCTTTTCCAAGGTCATTACCGAGAAGACCCTGGTCAACCCTGCCATACAGGAAGAAGAGGATCCAGAGTTGTCTACAGTTATGCATTATATCATGTGTGGCAGTGAGGATAACCTTTGGAGTTTTACAGGTTCCGGATGGCCAAGAATGGCCATCGTTAAGGAAGGATTCAATGTAAGAAGTGGATGATGTGCACACACCTTAAAGAATCTGTGCAGAAATAATACATTTTATTGTTTTGTACATTTGCTGCAATGCATGTTTCGTAATCTGCATTGTCATGTGATAAAGTTGGGGTCTGCCCAGCAACAGGTAGTTAGTATGGATAGACAGAGTTAATAATTGGAACTAGATAGGTATTTCCTGAAGGAACTACAGATAGTGCTTTGGAATGGTGCCCGGGCTGCCCCTGCAAGACTTTCACACTTGGGTGCCCCTCAGGCGCTGGTTTGGTGGACGGGGCCCCTCAGAGGCCGATTTGGTGGGCAGGGCCCCTCAGGGGCCAATTTGGTGGGCGGGATCACTCTGGGTCTGAATGGTGGGCGGGGCACCTCAGGGTCCAATTTGGTGGGCGGGGCACCTCTGGGTCCGATTTGGTGGGCGGGGCCCCTCAGGGGCCAATTTGGTGGGCAGGGCCCCTCAGGGGCCAATTTGGTGGGCGGGATCACTCTGGGTCTGAATGGTGGGCGGGGCACCTCAGGGTCCAATTTGGTGGGCGGGGCACCTCTGGGTCCGATTTGGTGGGCGGGCACCTCTGGGTCCAATTTGGTGGGCGAGGCCCCTCAGGGGCCAATTTGGTGGGCGGGGCCCCTCAGGGGCCAATTTGGTGGGCGGGGCCGCTCTGGGTCCGATTTGGTGGGCGGGGCCGCTCTGGGTCCGATTTGGTGGGCGGGGCCGCTCTGGGTCCTAGTTGGTGGGTGGGGTCGCTCTGGGTCCTAGTTGGTGGGCGGGGTCCCTCTGGGTCCGATTTGGTGGGTGGGGCCCCTCTGGGTCCGATTTGGTGGGTGGGGCCCCTCTGGGTCCGATATGGTGGGCGGGGCCCCTTTGGGTCCGATTTGGTGGGTGGGGCCCCTCTGGGTCCGATTTGGTGGGCGGTGCCCCTCTGGGTCCGATTTGGTGGGCGGGGCCACTCTGGGTCCGATTTGGTGGGCGGGGCCACTCTGGGTCCGATTTGGTGGGCGCGGCCACTCTGGGTCCGATTTGGTGGGCGGGGCCACTCTGGGTCCGATTTGGTGGGCGGGGCAACTCTGGGTCCAATTTGGTGGGTGGGGCCACTCTGGGTTCGATTTGGTGGGCGGGGTCACTCGGGGTCCGATTTGGGGGCGGGGGCGCTCTTACTTTTGCACACATGGGACCTGGGTGCACTTACTTTTCACCCACGGGACCAGGGGTGCACTTAGTTTTCACACACGGGACCGGGGGTGCACTTACTTTTCACCCACGGGACCGGGGGTGCACTTACTTTTCACACACGGGACCAGGGGTGCACTTACTTTTCACACACGGGATCGGGGGTGCACTTACTTTTCACATATGGCAGCGGGGGTGCACTTTTCACCCACGGGACCGGGGATGCACTTACTTTTCACCCATGGGACCGGGGGTGCACTTACTTTTCACCCACGGGACCGAGGGTGCACTTACTTTTCACCCACGCGACCGGGGGTGTACTTACTTTTCACACACGGGACCGGAGGTGCACTTACTTTTCACACACGGGACTGGGGGTGCTGTTGTGAATTCTGTGGCTGAATTCACTCCTGTGGTCACAAGTGGTACTGCAGCTTCTGAGCTTCCTCCCTCAGGTGTTCTGGTGAGCTCGTTAACTGCTTCATTACTTAACTCCGCCTGATGCTGCTATCCTTGCTCCTTGTCAATGTTTCAGTGTTGGATCTGAGCTTCTCCTGATTGTTCCTGTGACCTGCTGCTCTGTATAGCTAAGTGCTTTTTTGTTGCTTTTTTTCTGTCCAGCTTGTCTTTTGTTTTGCTGGAAGCTCTGAGACGCAAAGGGTGTACCGCCGTGCCGTTAGTTCGGCACGGTGGTTTTTTTTTTGCCCCCTTTGCGTGGTTTTGCTTTAGGGTTTTTTGTAGACTGCAAAGTTCGCTTTACTGTCCTCGCTCTGTCCTAGAATATCGGGCCCCACTTTGCTGAATCCATTTCATCCCTACGTTTTGTCTTTTCATCTTACTCACAGTCATTATATGTGGGGGGCTGCCTTTTCCTTTGGGGAATTTCTCTGGGGCAAGTCAGGCCTATTTTTCTATCTTCAGGCTAGCTAGTTTCTTAGGCTGTGCCGAGTTGCCTAGGTAGTTGTTAGGCGCAATCCACAGCCGCTTTTAGTTGTGTTTAGGATAGGATCAGGTGTGCAGTCTAGAGTTTCCACGTCTCAGAGCTCGTTCTTGTATTTTTGGGTATTTGTCAGATCACTGTGTGCGCTCTGATCGCTAAGCACACTGTGTTTCTGGATTGCCTTCATAACACCTGTCATTAGCAAACATAACAGTACAAGGAGCCCAAACTAATGATTCTCAATAGAGGGAAAGAAAAAGTTCTGACATCATTTTTTTTTTTTTTTTTTCTTCTGCTCTGTGTTCACTTTTTTTTTTTCCCCTAGACATTTGGGTGATTCTGGACACAGGTGTGGACATGGATATTCAGGGTCTGTGCTCTTCAATGGATAATCTCGTTATAAATGTACAAAAAATTCAAGATACTATTGATCAGAAATCTATGTTAGAACCAAGAATTCCTATTCCTGATTTGTTTTTTGGAGATAGAACTAAGTTTCTAAGTTTCAAAAATAATTGTAAGCTATTTCTGGCCTTGAAACCTCATTCTTCTGGTAATCCTATTCAACAGGTTTTGATTATTATTTATTTTTTGCGCGGCGACCCTCAAGACTGGGCATTTTCTCTTGCGCCAGGAGACCCTGCATTGAGTAGTGTCGATGCGTTTTTCCTGGCGCTCGGATTGCTGTACGATGAGCCTAATTCAGTGGATCAGGCTGAGAAAAATTTGCTGGCTTTGTGCCAGGGTCAGGATGATATAGAAGTATATTGTCAGAAATTTAGGAAATGGTCAGTACTCACTCAGTGGAATGAATCTGCGCTGGCAGCTTTGTTCAAAAAGGGTCTCTCTGAGGCTCTTAAGGATGTCATGGTGGGATTTCCTATGCCTGCTGGTTTGAATGAGTCTTTGTCTTTGGCCATTCAGATCGGTCGACGCTTGCGCGAGCGTAAATCTGTGCACCATTTGGCGGTACTGCCTGAGGTTAAACCTGAGCCTATGCAGTGCGATAGGACTATGACTAGAGTTGAACGGCAGGAATACAGACGTCTGAATGGTCTGTGTTTCTACTGTGGTGATTCCACTCATGCTATTTCTGATTGTCCTAAGCGCACTAAGCGGTCCGCTAGGTCTGCCGTCATTGGTACTGTACAATCCAAATTCCTTCTGTCCATTACCTTGATATGCTCTTTGTCGTCGTTTTCTGTCATGGCGTTTGTGGATTCGGGCGCTGCCCTGAATCTGATGGATTTGGATTATGCTAAACGTTGTGGGTTTTTCTTGGAGCCTTTGCGGTGTCCTATTCCATTGAGAGGAATTGATGCTACACCTTTGGCCAAGAATAAACCTCAATACTGGGCCCAGCTGACCATGTGCATGGCTCCTGCACATCAGGAAGTTATTCGCTTTCTGGTGTTGCATAATCTGCATGATGTGGTCGTGTTGGGGTTGCCATGGCTACAAACCCATAATCCAGTATTGGATTGGAATTCCATGTCGGTATCCAGCTGGGGTTGTCAGGGGGTACATGGTGATGTTCCATTTTTGTCGATTTCGTCATCCACCCCTTCTGAGGTCCCAGAGTTCTTGTCTGATTATCAGGATGTATTTGAAGAGCCCAAGTCCGATGCTCTACCTCCGCATAGGGATTGTGATTGTGCTATCAATTTGATTCCTGGTAGTAAATTCCCTAAAGGTCGATTATTTAATTTATCCGTGCCCGAACACGCCGCTATGCGCAGTTATGTGAAGGAATCCCTGGAGAAGGGACATATTCGCCCATCGTCATCACCACTGGGAGCAGGGTTCTTCTTTGTAGCCAAGAAGGATGGTTCGCTGAGACCGTGTATTGATTACCGCCTTCTTAATAAGATCACTGTTAAATTTCAGTATCCCTTGCCATTGTTATCTGACTTGTTTGCTCGGATTAAGGGGGCTAGTTGGTTCACTAAGATAGATCTTCGTGGTGCGTATAATCTGGTAAGAATCAGGCAAGGAGATGAATGGAAAACTGCATTCAATACGCCCGAGGGTCATTTTGAGTATCTAGTGATGCCGTTCGGACTTGCCAATGCTCCATCTGTGTTTCAGTCTTTTATGCATGACATCTTCCGTGAGTATCTGGATAAATTCCTGATTGTTTATTTGGATGACATTTTGATCTTCTCAGATGATTGGGAGTCTCATGTGAAGCAGGTCAGAATGGTTTTTCAGGTCCTGCGTGCTAACTCTTTGTTTGTGAAGGGATCAAAGTGTCTCTTCGGTGTGCAGAAAGTTTCATTTTTGGGGTTCATCTTTACCCCTTCTACTATCGAGATGGATCCAGTTAAGGTCCAAGCCATCCAGGATTGGATTCAGCCGACATCTCTGAAAAGTCTGCAAAAGTTCCTGGGCTTTGCTAATTTTTATCGTCGCTTCATCTGTAATTTTTCTAGCATTGCCAAACCATTGACCGATTTGACCAAGAAGGGTGCTGATTTGGTTAATTGGTCTTCTGCTGCTGTGGAAGCTTTTCAGGAGTTGAAGCGTTGTTTTTGTTCTGCCCCTGTGTTGTGTCAGCCAGATGTTTCTCTTCCGTTCCAGGTCGAGGTTGATGCTTCTGAGATTGGAGCAGGGGCGGTTTTGTCACAGAGAGGTTCTGATTGCTCAGTGATGAAACCATGTGCTTTCTTTTCCAGGAAGTTTTCGCCCGCTGAGCGTAATTATGATGTGGGCAATCGAGAGTTGCTGGCCATGAAGTGGGCATTCGAGGAGTGGTGTCATTGGCTTGAAGGAGCTAAGCATCGCGTGGTGGTATTGACTGATCATAAGAACTTGACTTATCTCGAGTCTGCCAAGCGCTTGAATCCTAGACAGGCCCGTTGGTCGTTATTTTTTGCCCGCTTCGACTTTGTGATTTCGTACCTTCTGGGCTCTAAAAATGTGAAGGCGGATGCTCTGTCTAGGAGTTTTGTGCCCGACTCTCCGGGTTTATCTGAGCCAGCGGGTATCCTCAAGGAAGGAGTCATTGTGTCTGCCATCTCCCCTGATTTGCGGCGGGTGCTGCAAAAATTTCAGGCGAATAAACCTGATCGTTGTCCAGCAGAGAAACTGTTCGTCCCTGATAGGTGGACTAATAAACTTATCTCTGAACTTCATTGTTCAGTGTTGGCTGGTCATCCTGGAATCTTTGGTACCAGAGAGTTAGTGGCTAGATTCTTCTGGTGGCCATCTCTGTCACGGGATGTACGTACTTTTGTGCAGTCCTGTGGGATTTGTGCTAGGGCTAAGCCCTGCTGTTCTCGTGCCAGTGGGTTGCTTTTGCCCTTGCTGGTCCCAAAGAGGCCTTGGACACATATTTCGATGGATTTCATTTCTGACCTTCCCGTTTCTCAAAAGATGTCAGTCATTTGGGTGGTCTGTGATCGCTTTTCTAAAATGGTCCATCTGGTGCCCTTGGCTAAATTGCCTTCCTCCTCTGATTTGGTACCTTTGTTCTTTCAGCATGTGGTTCGGTTGCATGGCATTCCTGAGAATATTGTTTCTGACAGAGGTTCCCAGTTTGTTTCAAGGTTTTGGCGAGCCTTTTGTGGTAGGATGGGCATTGACCTATCCTTTTCCTCGGCTTTCCATCCTCAGACTAATGGCCAGACCGAACGAACCAATCAGACCTTGGAAACATATCTGAGATGTTTTGTTTCTGCAGACCAGGATGATTGGGTGTCCTTTTTGCCGTTGGCTGAGTTCGCCCTTAATAATCGGGCCAGCTCGGCTACCTTGGTTTCTCCATTTTTTTGCAATTCTGGGTTCCATCCTCGTTTCTCTTCAGGACAGGTTGAGTCTTCGGACTGTCCTGGTGTGGATTCTGTGGTGGATATGTTGCAGCAGATCTGGACTCAGGTAGTGGACAATTTGATCTTGTCCCAGGAGAAAGCTCAACTTTTCGCTAATCGCAGACGCCGTGTGGGTCCCCGACTTCGTGTTGGGGATCTGGTTTGGTTATCTTCTCGTCATATTCCTATGAAGGTTTCCTCTCCTAAATTTAAACCTAGTTTTATTGGTCCGTATAGGATTTCTGAGGTTCTCAATCCTGTGTCTTTTCGTTTGACCCTCCCAGACTCCTTTTCCATACATAATGTATTCCATAGGTCGTTGTTGCGGAGATACGTGGCACCTATGGTTCCATCTGTTGAGCCTCCTGCCCCGGTTTTGGTGGAGGGGGAATTGGAGTATATTGTGGAGAAGATTTTGGATTCTCGTGTTTCTAGACGGAAACTCCAGTATCTGGTTAAATGGAAGGGTTATGCTCAGGAAGATAATTCCTGGGTTTTTGCCTCTGATGTTCATGCTTCCGATCTTGTTCGTGCCTTTCATGCGGCTCATCCTGGTCGGCCTGGGGGCTCTGGTGAGGGTTCGGTGACCCCTCCTCAAGGGGGGGGTACTATTGTGAATTCTGTGGCTGAATTCACTCCTGTGGTCACAAGTGGTACTGCAGCTTCTGAGCTTCCTCCCTCAGGTGTTCTGGTGAGCTCGTTAACTGCTTCATTACTTAACTCCGCCTGATGCTGCTATCCTTGCTCCTTGTCAATGTTTCAGTGTTGGATCTGAGCTTCTCCTGATTGTTCCTGTGACCTGCTGCTCTGTATAGCTAAGTGCTTTTTGCTTTTTTGTTGCTTTTTTTCTGTCCAGCTTGTCTTTTGTTTTGCTGGAAGCTCTGAGACGCAAAGGGTGTACCGCCGTGCCGTTAGTTCGGCACGGTGGGTTTTTTTTTGCCCCCTTTGCGTGGTTTTGCTTTAGGGTTTTTTGTAGACTGCAAAGTTCGCTTTACTGTCCTCGCTCTGTCCTAGAATATCGGGCCCCACTTTGCTGAATCTATTTCATCCCTACGTTTTGTCTTTTCATCTTACTCACAGTCATTATATGTGGGGGGCTGCCTTTTCCTTTGGGGAATTTCTCTGGGGCAAGTCAGGCCTATTTTTCTATCTTCAGGCTAGCTAGTTTCTTAGGCTGTGCCGAGTTGCCTAGGTAGTTGTTAGGCGCAATCCACAGCCGCTTTTAGTTGTGTTTAGGATAGGATCAGGTGTGCAGTCTACAGAGTTTCCACGTCTCAGAGCTCGTTCTTGTATTTTTGGGTATTTGTCAGATCACTGTGTGCGCTCTGATCGCTAAGCACACTGTGTTTCTGGATTGCCTTCATAACACCTGTCATTAGCAAACATAACAGGGTGCACTTACTTTTCACACACAGGACCGGGGGTGCACTTACTTTTCAAACCCGGGACCGGGGGTGCACTTACTTTTCACACACGGGAACGGGATGCACTTACTTTTCACCCACGGGACCGAGGGTGCACATACTTTTCACCCACGGGACCTGGGGTGCGCTTACTTTTCACACTCGGGACCGGGGTGCACTTACTTTTCACACACGGGACTGGAGTGCACTTACTTTTCACCCACGGGACTGGGGGTGCACTTACTTTTCACCCATGGGACCTGGGGTGCACTTACTTTTCACACCCGGGACCAGGGTGCACTTACTTTTCACCCACGAGACTGGGGGTGCACTTACTTTTCACACACGGGACCGGGGGTGCACTTACTTTTCACACACGGGGCTGCGGGGGCACTTACTTTTGCACACCTGAGGCACACTTACTTTTGCACACCCAGGGCCGGGGGCGCACTTACTTTTCACACACGGGACCGGGGTGCACTTACTTTTCACCCACGGGACTGGGGGTGCAATTACTTTTCACCCACGAGACTGGGGGTGCACTTACTTTTCACACACGGGACCGGGGGTGCACTTCCTTTTCACCCACGGGACTGGGGGTGCACTTACTTTTCACACACGGGACCGGGGTGCACTTACTTTTGCACACCCGGGGCCGGAGGCGCACTTACTTTTCACACACGGGACCGGGGGTGCACTTACTTTTCACACACGGGACCGGGGGTGCACTTACTTTTCACACACGGGACGGGGGTGCACCTACTTTTCACACACGGGACCGGGGTGCACTTACTTTTCACACACGGGACCGGGGTGCACTTACTTTTCACCCACGAGACTGGGGGTGCACTTACTTTTCACACACGGGACCGGGGGTGCACTTACCTTTCACCCACGGGACTGGGGGTGCACTTACTTTTCACCCACGGGACCTCGGGTGCACTTACTTTTCAGACACGGGACCGGGGGTGCACTTACTTTTCACCCACGGGACCTCGGGTGCTTACTTTTCACCCTCGGGACCGGGGGTGCACTTACTTTTCACCCTCGGGACCGGGGGCGCACTTACTTTTGCACAGCCGGGGCGCTCTTACTTTTGCACACCCGGGGCGCACTTACTTTTGCACACCCGGGGCGCACTTACTTTTGCATACCCAGGGCCGGGGGCGCACTTACTTATGCATACCCGGGGGCGCACTTACTTTTCACCCACGGGACTGGGGGTGCACTTACTTTTCACCCACGGGACCTCGGGTGCACTTACTTTTCACACACGGGACCGGGGTGCACTTACTTTTCACCCTCGGGACCGGGGGTGCACTTACTTTTCACACCAGGACCGGGGGTGCACTTACTTTTCACACACGGGACCGGGGGTGCACTTACTTTTCACACACGGGACCGGGGTGCACTTACTTTTCACCCACGAGACTGGGGGTGCACTTACTTTTCACACACGGGACCGGGGGTGCACTTACCTTTCACCCACGGGACTGGGGGTGCACTTACTTTTCACCCACGGAACCTCGGGTGCACTTACTTTTCACACACGGGACCGGGGGTGCATTTACTTTTCACCCACGGGACCTCGGGTGCTTACTTTTCACCCTCGGGACCGGGGGCGCACTTACTTTTGCACAGCCAGGGCGCTCTTACTTTTGCACACCCGGGGCGCACTTACTTTTGCACACCCGGGGCGCACTTACTTTTGCATACCCGGGGCCGGGGGCGCACTTACTTTTGCATACCCGGGGCCGGGGGCGCACTTACTTTTGCACATCCGGGGCCGGGGGCGCACTTACTTTTGCACATCCGGGGCCGGGGGCGCACTTACTTTTGCACATCCTGGGCCGGGAGCGCACTTACTTCTCACACACGGGGCAGGGTGCACTTACTTTTGCACACACGGGTGCGGGGGTGTACTTACTTTTGCACACACGGGGGCGGGGGTGTACTTACTTTTGCACACACGGGCGCGGGGGCGCACTTACTTTTGCACTCCCGGGACCGGGGGTGCACTTACTTTTGCACATCCGGGGCCGGGGGCGCACTTACTTTTCACACATGGGGCAGGGTGCACTTACTTTTGCACACACGGGGGCGGGGGTGTACTTACTTTTGCACACATGGGGTGGGGGTGCACTTAGTTTTGCATACACAAGGGGTGCACTTACTTTTCACACATGGGGCAGGGGTGCACTTACTTTTACACACTTGGGGTGGGGGTGCAATTACTTTTGCACACATGGGGTGGGGGTGAACTTAGTTTTGCATACACAAGGGGTGCACTTACTTTTGCACACATGGGGCAGGGGTGCACTTACTTTTGCACATACGGGGCGGGGGTGCACTTACCCTCTGGGTCCGATTTGGTGGGCGGGGTCACTCTGGGTCCGATTTGGTGGGCTGGACACCTCAGGTAACATTTGGTGGGCGGGTCACTTTAAGAGCTGATATTATCTGGCAAACCTGTGTCCTAGTGGGGTCATGTAGAGTTCGTAGGCGTTGGCATAGTAACTGGGTCTGACTTTGCATATCAATGAGCTGATCAGCCAGGTGGCAGTTGGGCTGATTTCTGAGGCAATTTCAAAATAACTGCCATTATAAGCTTGTGGCAAAATTTCCCCATTGAAATGCATTGAGACAAGATTTTCAAACGCCAATTGCGCCAAAACTACAAATCCGATCGACACGAAAAATACTTAGCACACCTGCCAGGAACGCTGGCTTCGAAATGACACCTCACTGGAGTCTGTGCGTGCAGCGGTTCGGGCCGCATTAATTGCGGACTGAATAATAATAATAAGAAGAAGAAGTTGACTACGGTGGAATAACAATATAGTGCTTTTTACAAAGCACTATAATTAGCTAAGAATGGGAGGAGCTACACAGGGAAGCACAGGACATGACTTCATGGTAGTTAGTTAGAGCCCAGTGTTCAGTAGAGAACACAGTGTTCAGTGGTCTTACAGCTGGAACAACACCGGACATCAGATAATACTTAAGGACTAAGGAAACGTGACGAGTTATTTGACTGAGAGATTTGACAGTTTGGAACCCAGGTGTTATGATTGTGTAATAACTCACACGTGAAAATAGGTAAAGCTAAATAGGTCAACTGACCCTGTCAGTTCCCATACAGATTAGAGATCCTGACCCCTAGTGGTTCCTTAATGAGCAGAGATAGCCATAATCACAGACTAGAACTAGAACACAGACTAGAATATAGCAACTCGGACATATGCTGTCCAAATGGCCATCGAGTGCTTCACATTACTCCTAAAGAACTGAGGGCAGAGCAAAGTGTGAATTACCTACAAAAGGGAAAGTGTGCTGAAAAAAAGTGAGTGAAATAAACTACGAAATACAAAATAAAATATAAAGTATATATATGCCGCCTACTTCCTAAAAAGACAGAGAAAATAGGTGTAGAAGAAAGAACAGAAACAGCAAAGAGATAAACCGTATCTGGAAATTCACTGGCTAGCTTTAAACTGTTGCAGAATGACTGAACATCCGCATGAAACGATCACGATCAGGAAATGCCAGCAGGGGGAACAAATATAAAGCCGCACCAAAAAGGTAATAGGGCAAACAAATGAAAATACCTGTGTAAAGTGAAAAAGACTGCAGCCAAAATAACAGAACCTAAAAACCCAGAAAAAAGGTGTGTCTGCTGTGGCTTGGTGGACAGAGAAGCCCACTACAAAACATAGGCTCAAGAGTTCGAACCCAGGAGCATGACACCAGGCCAGGGAGGCCACCTAAACAGTACGGAACTTTCCAAGGGGAAGTAGAAGGCCTACTAAGATAGGATTGATAGCATAGAAGGAATGGTATCAGCAGGGCCCTAGTTACAGTTTTCTATGATGAAAGAATTCTCAATTGTGCATATGGAAAGGAAACAATGGTCACCATATTGAGACATAAACTCTTCTACAGAAAGCAATGGTCTTCAGAGATTCTAATGGGGAGTCATACCGATGTACCTCAATCGGTGGTCCTCATTATTCAGTTGAGAACTGAGAGTAACCTGTGAGTGGCCGTGACCCATGCGGCCCTCACAAAGGGAGATGAAGTCTCCCATAATCGTTTGCAGGATTGTCATAGGAAGCAAAAGTGTGAAGTGCAGGAGAAATGAAGAAAAAAAAAGTGGTTCTCCAGCGATCATGAAGAAAAAGAGAAACGTTTGTGAAGAAATGTGCCTATTATCTGATGTGCATATATACAGGGGAGACGACATACAGGTACATACTATATACAGGGGAGATGATACACAGGTATATACTATATACAGGGGAGATGACACACACATATATACTATATACAGGGGAGATGACAAACATTTATATACTATATACAGGAGGAGATGACATACAGGTATATACTATATACAGGAGAAGATGACACACACATATATACTATAAACAGGGGAGATGACACACAGGTATATACTATATACAGGGGAGATGACACACGTATATACTATATACAGGAGCAGATGACACAGGTATATACTATATACAGGAGGAGATGACATACAGGTACATACTATATACAGGAGGAGATGACACACAGATATATACTATATACAGGAGGAGATGACACGTATATACACTATATACAGGAGATGACACAGGTATATACTATATACAGGGGAGATGACACGTATATACTATATACAGGAAGAGATGACACAGGTATATACTATATACAGGAGGAGATGACATACAGGTATATACTATATACAGGAGATGACACACAGGTATATACTATATACAGGGGAGATGACACACGTCTATACTATATACAAGAGCAGATGACACAGGTATATACTATATACAGGAGGAGATGACATACAGGTACATACTATATACAGGAGGAGATGACACATGTATATACTATATAGAGGAGCAGATGACACACAGGTATATACTATATACAGGAGGAGATGACTTACAGGTATATACTATATACAGGAGGAGATGACACGCGTATATACTATATACAGGAGGAGATGGCATACAGGTATATACTATATAAAAGAGGAGATGACACATAGGTATATAGAGATGACATACAGCAGGTATATACTATATACAGGGGAGATGACATACAGGTATATACTAAATACAGGAGATGACATACAGGTATATACTATATATAGGAGGAGATGACACACAGATATATACGATATACAGGAGGAGATGACATACAGGTATATACTATATAAAAGAGGAGATGACACATAGGTATATAGAAGAGGAGATGACATACAGCAGGTATATACTATATACAGGGGAGGACATACAGGTATATACTATATATAGGAGGAGATGACATACAGGTATATAGTATGTACAGAAGAGATGACATACAGGTATATACTATATACAGGAGGAGATGACATATAGGTATATACAATATACAGGAGGAGCTGACATACAGCAGGTATATACTATTTACAGTGGAGATGACATACAGGTAAATACTATATACAGGAGATAACATACAGGTGTATACTATATATAAGGGAGATGACAAACATGTATATACTGAGGGGAAAATTAGAGGTGTGAAGTGAAAATGAGGGGTGTGAGGTGAAAATGAAAAGGTGTGAGTGCAAAATGAGAGGAGGGAAAATAGTGGAGTGATTGGAAAATGACAGATGTGAGGTCGAACTGACAAGTGTTAGGGTGGAATGAGAGGAGTGAGGGGGAAAATGAGAGGCATGATGGGAAAATAAGAGTAGTGAGGTGCTATAACTAACCACAGATACAGTTAGGTCCATATATATTTGGACAGAGACAACATTTTTCTAATTTTGGTTATAGACATTACCACAATGAATTTTAAACAAAACAATTCAGATGCAGTTGAAGTTCAGACTTTCAGCTTTCATTTGAGAGTATCCATATTAAAATTGGATGAAGGGTTTAGGAGTTTCAGCTCCTTAACTTGTGACACCCTGTTTTTAAAGGGACCAAAAGTAATTGGACAATTGACTCCAAGGCTATTTCATGGACAGGTGTGGGCAATCCCTTCGTTATGTCATTCTCAATTAAGCAGATAAAAGGCCTGGAGTTGATTTGAGGTGTGGTGCTGCATTTGGAAGGTTTTGCTGTGAAGTAAACATGTGGTCAAAGGAGCTCTCCATGCAAGTGAAACAAGCCACCCTTAAGCTGCGAAAACAGAAAAAACCATCCGAGAAATTGCTACAATATTAGGAGTGGCAAAATCTACAGTTTGGTACATCCTGAGAAAGAAAGAAAGCACTGGTGAACTCATCAATGCAAAAAGACCTGGGCGCCCACGGAAGACAACAGTGGTGGATGATCGCAGAATAATCTCCATGGTGAAGAGAAACCCCTTCACAACAGCCGACCAAGTGACCAACACTCTCCAGGAGGTCGGCGTATCAATATCTAAATCTATCATAAAGAGAAGACTGCATGAAAGTAAATGCAGAGGGTTCACTGCATGGTGCAAGCCACTCATAAGCATCAAGAATAAAAAGGCTAGACTGGACTTTGCTAAAAAACATCTAAAAAAGCCAGCACCGTTCTGGAAGAACATTCTTTGAACAGATGAAACCAAGATCAACCTCTGCCAGAATGATGGAAAGAGAAAAGTATGGTGAAGGCGTGGTACAGCTCATGGTCCAAAGCATACCACATCATCTGTAAAACACGGCGGAGGCAGTGTGGTGGCGCGGGCATGCATGGCTGCCAGTGGCATTGGGTCACTAGTGTTTATTAATGATGTGACATAGGACAGAAACAGCCGAATGAATTCTAAGGTATTCAGAGCCATACTGTGTGCTCAGATCTAGCCAAATGCAGCAAAACTGATTGGTCGTCGTTTCATACTACAGATGGACAATGACCCAAAACATAAAGCCAAAGCAACTCAGGAGTTTATTAAAGCAGAGAAGTGGAATATTCTTGAATGGCCAAGTCAGTCACCTGATCTCAACCCAATTGAGCATGCATTTCACTTGTTAAAGACTAAACTTCAGACAGAAAGGCCCAGAAACAAACAGCAACTGAAAACCACCGCAGTGAAGGACTGGCAGAGCCTCAAAAAGGAGGAAACACAGCGTCTGGTGATGTCCATGAGTTCAAGACTTCAGGCAGTCATTGCCAACAAAGGGTTTTCAACCAACTACTAAAAATGAACATTTTATTTAAAATTATTGAATCTGTCCAATTAATTTTGGTCTCTTTAAAAACAGGGGGGCACATGTGAAGGAGCTGAAACTCTTAAACCCTTCATCCAATTTTAATGTGGAGACACTCAAATGAAAGCTGAAAGTCTGAACTTCAACTGCATCTGAATTGTTTTGTTTAAAATTCATTGTGGTAATGTCTATAACCAAAATTAGAAAAATGTTGTCTCTGTCCAAATATATATGGACCTAACTGTATTTCCTATGCCCAGGCAACGCCAGGCTCTTCAGCTAGTTTATTATAAAGATGTTTGGGCCATGCAACACAAGCACTTTTTACCTTTTTTTTACCCTTACCTTCTCATAGACTGTAAGCTCTTGCGATCAGGGCCCTCACTCCTTTTGTATGAATTGCTGATTATGTACAGTAACGTATCTCAACAGTGCGTTATCATAACACTAAAACTTGATCAAGGAATGAGTATGTGGCTGCCAAAATTTGTGAATAGGGTCAATGGTTTCACTATGAGTAGTCAGACCTCATCTGTAAAGACAAACACACATTCACATGAATATTCACATTAGGCACCTATAGATAAAGTATTTGCATACTAATAGATACCTAATAAAGGTTAAGTTTTAGTATATTCACCTGTTACGTATTTTGAATTTTTCTTGGATTACATTTTCCTGCTTTGCAGACTATTACAGCGATGCCCAACTTATTTTTTTTAACTTTTATACAATACAAACAATTTTATAGAAAAGATAATTATTTTTGCATCGATTTATTCGTATTTATTCTTATTTATTTTTTCTGCTGATGGAGCTGTATGGCAGATTTTTTTACGGGACAAGATGACGTTTTCAGCGGTACCATGATTATTAATACAGATTTTTTGATCGCAGTGTATTACACTTTTTGTTCAGTGGTATGATGATAAAGCAAAGTTTTTGCTTTTTTTTAGTTTTATTTTTTATGGTGTTCACTAAAGGGGTTAACTAGTGGGACGGTTTATAGGTCAAGTCGTTCCGGACATGGCTATAACAAATATGTGTACTTTTATTGTTTCTTTTTTTTTTTTTTTTTCATACAAATATTTATTTATGGGTACAATATATTTTGGGTTTTTTTTATTATTTTTTGCTTTTTTTAAAAAAAAAATATATTTTTACAATTATTTAAAAAAAAAAAAATGTTTTACTTTTCTTTAATTTGGTCCCACTATAGGACTATTATTTTTTGCAGGCTGATCGCTTGTATACAGTTGTGGCCAAAAGTATTGACACCCCTGCAATTCTGTCAGATAATACTCAGTTTCTTCCTGAAAATGATTGCAAACACAAATTCTTTGTTATTATTATCTTCATTTAGTTTGTCTTAAATGAAAAAAAACACAAAAAGAATTGTCCTAAAGCCAAATTGGATATAATTCCACACCAAACATAAAAAGGGGGTGGACAAAAATATTGGCACTGATCAAAATCATGTGATGCTTCTCTAATTTGTGTAATTAAAAGCACCTGTAACTTACCTGTGGCACCTAACAGGTGTTGGCAATAACTAAATCACACTTGCAGCCAGTTGACATGGATTAAAGTTCACTCAACCTCTGTCCTGTGTCCTTGTGTGTACCACATTGAGCATGGAGAAAAGAAAGAAGACCAAAGAACTGTCTGAGGACTTGAGAAACCAAATTGTGAGGAAGCATGAGAAATCTTAAGGCTACGAGTCCATCGCCAAAGACCTGAATGTTCCTGTGTCTACCGTGCGCAGTGTCATCAAGAAGTTTAAAGCCCATGGCACTGTGGCTAACCTCCCTAGATGTGGACAGAAAAGAAAAATTGACAAGAGATTTCAACGCAAGATTGTGCGCATGTTGGATAAAGAACCTCGACTAACATCCAAACAAATTCAAGCTGCCCTGCAGTCCGAGGGTACAACAGTGTCAACCCGTACTATCCGTCAGCATCTGAATGAAAAGGGACTGTATGGTAGGAGATCCAGGAAGACCCCACTTCTTACCCCGAGACATAAAAAAGCCAGGCTGGATTTTGCCAAAACTTGCCTGAAAAAGCCTAAAACGTTTTGGAAGAATGTTCTTGGTCAGATGAGACAAAAGTAGAGCTTTTTGGGCAAAGGCATCAACATAGAGTTTACAGGAGAAAAAAAAGAGGCATTCAAAGAAAAGAACACGGTCCCTACAGTAAAACATGGCGGAGGTTCCCTGATGTTTTGGGGTTGTTTTGCTGCCTCTGGCACTGGACTGCTTGACCGTGTGCATGGCATTATGAAGTCTGAAGACTGCCAACAAATTTTGCAGCATAATGTAGGGCCCAGTGTGAGAAAGCTGGGTCTCCCTCAGAGGTCATGGGTCTTCCAGCAATACAATGACCCAAAACACACTTTAAAAAGCACTAGAAAATGGTTTGAGAGAAAGCACTGGAGACTTCTAAGGTGGCCAGCATTGAGTCCAGACCTGAATCCTATAGAACACCTGTGGAGAGATCTAAAAATGGCAGTTTGGAGAGGGCACCCTTCAAATATCAGGGACCTGGAGCAGTTTGCCAAAGAAGAATGGTCTAAAATTCCAGCAGAGCATTGTAAGAAACTCATTGATGGTTACTGGAAGTGGTTGGTCACAGTTATTTTGGCTAAAGGTTGTGCAACCAAGTATTATGCTTAGAGTGCCAATACTTTTGTCTGGCCCATTTTTGGAGTTTTGTGTGAAATGATCAATGTTTAGCTTTTTGCTTCATTCTCTTTTGTGTTTTTTCATTTAAGACAAATTAAATGAAGATAATACCAAAGAATTTGTGATTGCAATCATTTTCAGGAAGAAACTGAGTATTATCTGACAGAATTGCAGGGGTGTCAATACTTTTGGCCACAGCTGTAGCATGGGAATGCAGCAGCAGCTCTGCACTGACAGATAAAGGTGCTGATTATGCTCTGAAAACATCGAGTCACCATGGCAATGAACGGGACCCTGTGTGACGTTGCGGGGTTTCCGATCCAAGGGCAGAGGAGCTGTCATCCCTCCACCAGCTCCCGGAATGCTGTGATCGGATTCGATCACAGTATTGAGGGGGTTAAAGTGCCGGAAGCAGATCGGGACCACTCCTGGCACTTAGTGCCGGGTGACAGCTGTCAGAATCAGCAGACACCCGGCAGCAATCGCACTCACATAGCCTGTGTGTGCGCACAATTGCGTGGACATAATAATCCATCCTGCATCAATAAGGCTCAGGGAGCGTGGACGTATTATTACTGACAATGTCGGAAAGGGGTTAATAACCTCATTTATAGCAACCAAGGCTGTAAGTGCAGGGATTTCTACATGTTGTGCTTATTTTCAGTACTGAATAAATCAAGACAATTTGTGTTGGCCTAATGCATATTGATCTGTATGTATTGCAACAACTATTGTTTGTTTAATATGATGTGATTTATATATCTGCATGCATATTGTTCACATGTCAACAAAGTTAAAAAAAAAAAAAAGTCCTCATTTACAGACAGGATGTTCCTCCTCCCCTTCCCTGTGAGCACATTTCTTGTGTGGAGCTGAAGCAGAAGCACTCATAGCAGATCTCTCTCTCTCTCAGAAACCAGATTGATCCTGTTCTCATGTTTTAAGCTGGATATTCTTAATTCTTAATAAATGAACATTCTCTGTTGCTCGTTGTGGACATCACGCTGATTAACCCGCTGCTAACAGGTTATGGGCCCAGGAGTCAAAGCAATCCCAAACCTCCAGAGCACAGAGATAGAAAGACAACAGCAAACTGAGAAGAAGTAAAATGGCCACCAGCAGCAACTCCACAAAGTTTACAGTGACAAGCCTGAATAACCAGAACTACCAATCCTGGAAATTCAAGTTGAAGATGCTGCTGGTAAGAGAAGGTACGTGGAAATACACTCAGGACCCTAAGCCTGACCCAGTACCACAGGAATGGCTAGAAATGGATCAGAAAGCACAGAGCACCATTTCACTCCGTATAGAGGATGATCAGATTGTGCATGTGTGTAAGTGTGAATCTGCAAAGGAAATGTGGGAGCAGTTGCAGAAAGTACATGAGAGAATAAATTAAAGTAATAAACTCTATCTAATGAGAAAGCTGTATCAGTCTAAGCTACACAATGACCAGGACATGCAGGACTACATTAGAAATACTCTGGAGACCGTAGAGCGCCTGCGGGGCATTGGGGAAGATATGAAGGACTTCCATGTGGCAGCACTATTACTTAGTGGTCTCCCAGAAAGCTATGACACTCTGGTAACTGCACTAGATGCACGCCCAGATGATGAGCTGACATTGGAGTACGTCAGAGGAAAGCTTGTAGATGAATATAAGAGAAAGGCAGAAAATGTGAGCAGCAAGATATGTAACAAGGAAACTGCTTTACAAACACATGATTTACCCACCAGCAGAAACCACCCTAAAGAGACACGTGAATGTTTTGTATGCAAGAAGCCAGGTCATTTAAAAGCTGAATGCAGAGTCTGGAAAGCTAAAATGAGTCAATTGAAAAAGCAAAACAGTCAACAGAGATTAAGAGTGCTGTATCTGGAAACAATGATTCGGGAAATACTGAAGCTGCATTCACATCAGTCAATGCATTTAAATCAAAGCATGCGTGGTGTATAGATTCTGGTGCAACCAGTCACATGACCAATGACACAGACTTCTTTACCAAGCTTAACCAAAATAAGTCAGAGAAAGTGATAATGGCAAACGGTCAGTGCATGAACTCAGAAGGCATAGGAGACGGTTATATTGATTGTAACATCTCTGCAACACAAAGTAGAAGGATCCATGTAAAAGATGTACTATATGTGCCTAGTCTTGAAAGTAATCTATTATCTGTGAAAAAGCTCACAAAACAAGGTTATGAAGTTACGTTTAAGGAAGATAGCTGCATCATCTCAAAGGAGGGTCACACATTAGCAAAAGGAAAAATCAGAGATGAACTGTATCAGTTGAAATGTAAAGAGTGTGTATGCACAGCTAAGCAAGAACTGCACAAGAACTGTATTCATGTATGGCACAGGCGGCTTGCGCATAGAGACCCAGAAGCAATAAGAAAGTTATTTCAAGAACAATTAGCTGATAATATTACAATTGATTCATGTAATCAGACAATGAGGTGTTCCAGCTGTATCAAAGGGAAAATGTCCAGAAAGGCCTTTCCTAAGAAAAGTACTACAAGAACAGAACAACCACTAGATTTAGTACACACGGATATCTGTGGTCCAATGCGTACTCCGACCCCTGGAAAGAAGAGATATTTTCTTACATTTATTGATGACAATTCAAGATATACAGTTGTCTATTTACTTCACAGCAAAATGAAGTTCCAGAGAAACTTGGAATACATCTAGCTGAAGTACACAACAAGTTTGGAAGAATGTCAAAAACTTTACGTGCAGATAATGGAACTGAGTATACAAGTAATGAAACACAGAGCATTTTAAAGAAAAATGGAATCATATTTCAAACTACTGTACCATACAACCCTGAGCAAAATGGTGTAGCAGAAAGAAGGAACCGGACACTCTGTGAAAGCGCAAGGAGTATGTTATTTGATGCTAATTTGCCTACAGTATATTGGGGTGAAGCTATTATGACGGCTTGTTATCTTCAGAACAGACTACCAAGTAAAGCGACAGAGAAAACTCCATTTGAGCAATGGAATGGTACAAAACCAAAACTACAACACATAAGGATTTTCGGAAGTAAAGCATTTGCACATGTTCCCAAAGAAAAACGAACTAAGTGGGAATCTCATGCCAAGGAAGGCATCCTGGTAGGCTACAGTGAAACCCAGAAAGGTTATAGAATTTTACACCCAGAGACAAACAAGGTCACAATAAGTAAAGATGTAGTGTTTGATGAAAACTTCGTGTCACCCAAGTTTTATGACATTATGCCAGTAGTCCAGATGAAGCAACAACAACAATCTGAATCACAATTACAAGACAACGAAGAAAAGAATGTAGAAGTCTGGCTGGACTCTTCAACCACTGAAGGAACAACAAAAGGCCTAAGTGAACCTGAAATTAGACGGTCGTCAAGATCAAACAAAGGAATACCAGCTAAACGTTTATCTTACATTGTGAAGACACTGCCTGAGTCAGAACCACAGTCATGGGATGAAATGCAGAAACTACCCGCCCATGAAAGAACAAAGTGGATCAATGCCGCGAATGAAGAAATGAACTCGCTTCATCAACTTCAAACTTGGAAACTCACTGAGTTACCACAGGATAAAAAGGCAATTAAGTGTAAATGGGTATTTAAAACCAAATATGATTCTGAAGGTAAAGTCCACAGATTTAAAGCGAGGTTGGTCGCAAAAGGATATTCTCAAAAATATGGTGAAGACTATGATGCTACTTTTTCCCCGGTCGCTAAGCAGACAACATTTAGAGCATTGTTGGCGGTAGCTGCAGTACAAAGGATGTTTGTCAGACATTTGGATATCAAAACTGCATTTTTAAATGGTGACATTGAGGAGGACTTATACATGACTCAACCTGAAGGTTATGTAAAGGAAGGTGAACAGAATCTTGTTTGCAAACTACAAAAATCTCTTTATGGTCTTAAGCAATCGGCGAGAGCATGGAACTCTAAAATGAACAAAGTTTTGTTAGAAGATGGATTTAAAAGAGGTCAAGCGGATCCATGCCTGTACACGAGATATACAGATGGAAAATGGATGTATATTCTCTTATATGTGGACAATGTAATTGTAGTTCATCAAGAAGAAGCTGAAATTGGGAAAATTACTAAAATTTTGAACAAGCATTTTGAAACGAAAGACCTAGGAAATGTGACATATTATCTAGGAATCCACATCCAGAGAGAGGAAGATGGAAGTTTTCTTTTAAATCAAAGTGCAAAGATTAATCCAATTTTGGATCATTTCGGAATGACGGAAGCCAAAGGTGTATCAACGCCAATGAAATCATCCTACCTGAAACTGGAAGATGACCTGTTGTCTAACAATGAGAAATATTGACAGGCAGTGGGGGCACTTCTATATATATCAACTACGACTCGACCGGATATTACAACAGCAGTTGGAATATTGTGCAGATATGTAGAGAAACCGCGCCAAAAGGACTGGAATGCCGTTAAAAGAGTTCTCCAATATTTAAAAGGGACACAAGGTGTAAATTTAAAAATATCTGCAGCAGGAAATCTAAAACTCACCGGCTATGTTGACTCAGATTGGGCTGGTGATTTGCAAGATCGTAAATCCACAAGCGGATATGTATTTAAACTTGGAGAAAGTTCAATCTCCTGGTCTAGTAGAAAACAAGTGTCTGTTGCTTTGTCATCTACAGAAGCTGAGTATGTATCCGCAGCCTATGCGAGTCAGGAGATCATTTGGGAAGACAACTGATGGACGATCTTGGTAAACCGTTAACTCAGCCAACGTTGATATATGAGGACAACCAAGGATGCATTAAACTTGCATGCAGTGAAAAGATCAGTGCTAGAACTAAGCACATCGACGTCAGATGTCATCATCTACGTGATTTAATAGATCGTGGCGTAATTCAATTTGTTTATTGTGAAACTGATAAAATGTTAGCTGATATTTTGACCAAGCCATTGCCACGACCTAGGTTCCAAGAATTGAGAATTACTATGGGACTGACAGAATAAGTAGTTGTTGAGTGGGGGTGTTGGCCTAATGCATATTGATCTGTATGTATTGCAACAACTATTGTTTGTTTAATATGATGTGATTTATATATCTGCATGCATATTGTTCACATGTCAACAAAGTTAAAAAAAAAAAAGTCCTCATTTACAGACAGGATGTTCCTCCTCCCCTTCCCTGTGAGCACATTTCTTGTGTGGAGCTGAAGCAGAAGCACTCATAGCAGATCTCTCTCTCTCTCTCTCTCTCTCAGAAACCAGATTGATCCTGTTCTCATGTTTTAAGCTGGATATTCTTAATTCTTAATAAATGAACATTCTCTGTTGCTCGTTGTGGACATCACGCTGATTAACCCGCTGCTAACAATTTGAAAATTTTGTTTTCATTTTTCATCATTTGTATATCAGTAACCTGTCTATCCATCCAGTGATTTCCAGAATTTCATTACATTTTCTTCTTGGTATTGCCATTTCAATGTTGAGCAGTACATGAAGGTATCCACTGAGCACAGACAGATGTTGGGTGGGTCTCTTCTACATCGTCTTAAGTTGGAGTATGAGAAATCTACACCTGGAGAAAACAGAATGTGTGCTGAGGGGGTCCACCCAGAGCTACACTACTGTAACTGCATCAATCTCCCTGCTCTGCCACTATGGGGCTCCTGAGCAGGCGGGTGAGGGCGATGTGAGAAGTGGGCCCCCCGTCATCGCATAGTGAGCTGTATCGGCATTTAGCCGATACAGCTCACCGGATTGATGAGGGAAGGAGCGCAGCACCCTCTTTTTTCTCATAAGGGTTCTTTTAGTCAGGGTTAACAATCTTCTAGATGATTCTTCAGTATGTCATGTGATAAGGCAGAATTTGGTAACAGAACTTTGATTGGCAGTTGTCAGTTTAGGCGGGAAACGGGCATCTATTTAAACCTCTGCTTTCTGGATCTGGAGATGTCTGTCTGAAGATTTCTACACGGAAGCATCTCCCCGCCCACCCCAATTTTATTGTTATTTGTTTTCTTGTTGCGGTGTCTACTGCTCAGTTGGGGAGCATCGGGGACACAGAGTAACGAAGCTGGAAGAAACTGCGAAGATAAAGAAGGATGAACTTAGACAAGTTCTTCAAAAACTAAGTCTGAGAAGAGAGAAGACTGAGGCCGCCGTCACACTAGCAGTATTTGGTCAGTATTTTACATCAGTATTTGTAAGCCAAAACCAGGAGTGGGTGATAAATACAGAAGTGGTGCATATGTTTCTATTATACTTTTCCTCTAATTGTTCCACTCCTGGTTTTGGCTTACACATACTGAGGTAAAATACTGACCAAATACTGCTAGTGTGACGGCAGCCTGAGGATCAAATCTGGAAGCTACAGGAGCTCAGGAGAGAAAAACAGAAAATAATTACTGATGAAAAGGAGAGGGTTACTGCCTTGTTACAAGACATTAAAAGACAACTGGAAGAGCTAGAGGACAGAATTATGAATGTGATCTCCAGACGCGAAGAGCAAGTGTCACTCTCACTCCGTGAAAGGATACAGGAGCTAGAAATAAAGAAGGGTGAGCTGTCTAGCAATATATGTGAAATTGAGGAGATTTGTAGGATGACTGATCCAGTATCTGTCCTGGAGGAATCAGATATCATTGACATCCATGATGGTGACAGGAACACATGGGCTACTTGCACAGTGAACAAGTCTGTATGATCATACAGACTTGTTCACTGTGCAAGTAGCCCATGTGTTCCTGTTTCCATAATTGTTCTCTTGTGTCTACAAGACTGGGGAGTTCCACCACTCCTCTTGGGCTATCTGCACAAAAGCTGTTCTACCCTGTATGCACACATGGATTTTTCCTCTCTGAACCCTGTTCACACAGGTTATATACAGATGATCAGGTTTTTAAATACATCAGATAGGGATTGCATACATTAGTTAGGACTGCTCTGATAAGGGTATACCGTGAAGATTGGTAGAGCAGCTTAGTATACATTTTTTGCAAAAAACGTATCAACCAAATACCCTGTTTTTTACATCTTTTACTAGCACTTGCGGATTACTGCAACATTTCTTCAAACTGAGTGTTTTTGGTTTTACTATTCTCTTTTGTGTCTTCAGGTTTCTTGGTGGTGTGTGAACATGATCATACAGACTTGTTCACTGTGCAAGTAGCCCATGTGTTCCTGTTTCCATAATTGTTCTCTTGTGTCTACAAGACTGGGGAGTTCCACCACTCCTCTTGGGCTATCTGCACAAAAGCTGTTCTACCCTGTATGCACACATGGATTTTTCCTCTCTGAACCCTGTTCACACACGTTATATACAGATGATCAGGTTTTTAAATACATCAGATAGGGATTGCATACATTAGTTAGGACTGCTCTGATAAGGGTATACCGTGAAGATTGGTAGAGCAGCTTAGTATACATTTTTTGCAAAAAACGTATCAACCAAATACCCTGTTTTTTACATCTTTTACTAGCACTTGCGGATTACTGCAACATTTTTTCAAACTGAGTGTTTTTGGTTTTACTATTCTCTTTTGTGTCTTCAGGTTTCTTGGTGGTGTGTGAACATGATCATACAGACTTGTTCACTGTGCAAGTAGCCCATGTGTTCCTGTTTCCATAATTGTTCTCTTGTGTCTACAAGACTGGGGAGTTCCACCACTCCTCTTGGGCTATCTGCACAAAAGCTGTTCTACCCTGTATGCACACATGAATTTTTCCTCTCTGAACCCTGTTCACACAGGTTATATACAGATGATCAGGTTTTTAAATACATCAGATAGGGATTGCATACATTAGTTAGGACTGCTCTGATAAGGGTATACCGTGAAGATTGGTAGAGCAGCTTAGTATACATTTTTTGCAAAAAACATATCAACCAAATACCCTGTTTTTTACATCTTTTACTAGCACTTGCGGATTACTGCAACATTTTTTCAAACTGAGTGTTTTTGGTTTTACTATTCTCTTTTGTGTATCCATGATGGTGAGTAGCGAGAAGAGGAAAAAAGTGAGGAATCGGTCATTGATGTTGGTGACCCAGATGAATAATATGTGCAAAATGTAAAGCGCTGCGGAATATGTTAGCGCTATATAAAAATAAAGATTATTATTATTATTATGAAGGTCTCCTCTCCGAAATGTTAAACCGAGATTTATCTATTATAACGTGTTTGCTTAAAAGAATCGATTTGCAGAAAACAGCTTTATTTCTAGATCTTACAGAATCGAACAATGAGGCCAGAGAGGTTTTGGGATTATCAGGTTCTAAGCACAATGAGTTTTTCTTCAGGACAACATTATTGGGATGTGGAGGCCAGTAAATCTGCAAGATGGGTTGTGGGAGTCTGTTATCCTAGTATGGACAGGATAGGAAAGCAGTCATACATTGGAAATAATAAGAAGTTCCGGGGTTTGCTCAGTCAGAACAATAATCATCAATTTTCAGTGATACACAACAAGAATGAAATTACGTTACCTAGAAATGTGTCCTGTGATAGATTGAGAATATACCTGGATTATGAGTCTGGGCAGATCTCCTTTTATGAGCTGTGTGAACAGCAAAGACACATTTACACCTTCTGTACCACTTTCACTGAACACCTTCATGCTGTATTCGGGATATTTGCAGATTTCATAAAGATACTTGATTAAACATTTATGAGGTCATTTATGAGGTCAATTGTATAGGGCTGAAAGGGGTAGTCTAGGTTTAGACAAGTTGTGTAGTCACCCTATGTCACATCACGCACCTCGTGCGCTGTCAGGATTTCTCCAGTGCCTGGAGTTCATGTGATATGCATACTTACAGCCACATTCCAACGTGACGTGCACGGCTGTGCACGTCTAGTTGAGATGTGGCCAGGAGTATGTATATTGCAACTTGCAGTTAACTGACCACCCATCCCGGCACCGAAACCGGAGAATCCAGACAGTGCACACCGCGCAAGTGAGGATTCACAAGTCTGCAGTCATAGAATGACAGCAGATTTTTGTGCTAAACCTGAGCTACCTCCTTAACTAATGCTGCTATATAGAACTCAAATAGTACTGCCATGCTGTGCATAGAACATAAAATTTAAATTAGCTCACACAGTCAAACATACAAACAAACACAGTCAATTCATACTGCATTAAGGCTACGTTCACATTTGCGTTGTGCGGTGCTGCGTCGGCGATGCAACACACAACGCAAACAAAAACGCATGCAAAACGCATTGTTTTGTGATGCATGCGTCCTTTTTTGGCATGATTTTGGATGCAAAAAATGCAACTTGCTGCGTCCTCTGCGCCCTGATGCTTGCGCCAAAAATGACGCATGCGTCACAAAATGCAAGACAACGCATGTCCATGCGCCCCCATGTTAAATATAGGGGTGCATGACGCATGCATCGCCGCGGCTGCGCCCGACGCAGCCCCGCAAAACGCTAATGTGAACGTAGCCTAAGACACACACATACTACTTGCTACATGTACACCAGAGCAGTCATATAAATATGTACACAGTAGATGCTTTCTACTCACATGCATGGATACATATGTGCACTTCAGATATTTTATACACCTTATACATATGCACAGACATGTTTGACTATGTCCACGCCATTTTCTCCATTTTTAAGAACAGAAGCAAGGAATAATTAAAAAATGGATTTGTTGCACACCTGAGGTAAATGGAAGCAGAGCACCGCATTGATTATTGTGGGTCCTTCTGGTTTTCCTTTTGTATCTGTTCTGCATGATGCTTTTTTTCTCTCATCTTAAAAATGGACACATTACATTATGAACGGACTGGCCCACAGGGGAGCAGGTGCATCCCCCAGGGGCCCTTGTGCAGTAGAGCCCTCTATTCCCATATATGAACTCCTGATGAAGCCGCTGTGTGCAGCGATACGTGTTTGGCTTCTGTCCAAATGACCAATATTGCTGTTGCCGCTACACACCTCTAGTGGTTTCATCTTTTCTTATTCTTTCATCCTCCCTTTTAGGTTCTGAAACATCTTATTAATTACCCACCCTTTATATATATATATATATATATATATATATATATATATATATAATTTTTTATTGTATTGCATAATTATTGGAATTATTTTTTTTTTATTTTTGTATGTTCCAACTACACATCTGTACCCATAATTTTGGTTTGATGATATTGTTATTCTTGCTCAATCTTGGGCTG